>NC_041229.1:87985248-88000057 GCF_002837175.3 Physeter macrocephalus | reverse complement strand
AATATTCCATTGTGTATATGTGCCACTTCTTCTTTATACATTCATCTGTCGATGGACACTTAGGTTGCTTCCATATCCTGCCTATTGTAAATAGTGCTGCAATGAACATTATGGTACATGACTTTTTGAACTATGGTTTTCTCACGGTATATGCCCAGTAGTGGAACTGCTGGATCGTATGGTATTTCTATTTTTAGTTTTTTAAGGAACCTCCATACTGTCCTGCATAGTGGCTGTATCAATTTACATTCCCACCAATAGTGCGAGAGGGTTCCCTTTTCTCCACACCCTCTCCAGCATTTGTTGTTTTTGTAGATTTTTTGATGATGGCCATTCTGACTGGAGTGAGGTGATACCTCATTGTGGTTTTGATTTGCATTTCTCTAATGATTAGTGATGTTGAGCATCTTGTCATGTGTTTGTTGCCAATCTGTATACCTTCTTTGGAGAAATGTCTATTTAGGTCTTCTGCCCATTTTTGGATTGGGTGGTTTGTTTTTTTCATATTGAGCTGCATGAGCTGCTTGTATATTTTGGAGATTAATCCTTTGTCAGTTGCTTCATTTGCAAAGATTTTCTCCCATTCTGACAGTTGTCTTTTCATCTTGTTTATGGTTTCCTTTGCTCTGCAAAAGCTTTTAAGTTTCGTTAGGTCTCATTTGTTTATTTTTGCTTTTAATTCTATTTCTCTAGGAGGTGGGTCAAAAAAGATCTTGCTGTGATTTATGTCATAGATGATCAGAAGTGTAATTCTGCCTATGCTTTCCTCTAAGAGTTTTATAGTGTCTGACCTTACATTTAGGTCTTTAATCTATTTTGAGTTTACTTTTTGTGTATGGTGTTAGGGAGTGTTCTAATTTCATTCTTTTACATATAGCTGTCCATTTTCCCAGCACCACTTATTGAAGAAGCTGTCTTTTCTCCAATGGATATTCTTGCCTCCTTTATCAAAGATAAGGTGACCATATGTGCGTGGGTTCCCTGTAGTTGTCTGCATACAGGTCTTTTGTCTCCTTATGTAGGATTATTTCTAGGTATTTTATTCTTTTTGTTGCAATGGTAATTGGGAGTCTTTCCTGAATTTCTCTTTCAGATTTTTCATCATTACTGTATAGGAATGCAAGAGATTTCTGTGCATTAATTTTGTATCCTGCTACTCTACCAAATTCATTGATTAGCTCTAGTAGTTTTCTGGTAGCATCTTTAGGATTCTCTATGTATAGTATCATGTCATCTTCAAACAGTGACAGTTTTACTTCTTCTTTTCCGATTTGGATTCCTTTTATTTCTTTTTTGTCTCTGATTGCTGTGGCTAAAACTTCCAAAACTATGTTGAATAACAGTGGTAAGAGTGGGCAACCTTGTCTTGTTCCTGATCTTAGTGGAAACGGTTTCAGTTTTTCACCATTGAGAACAATGTTGGCTGTGGGTTTGTCATATATGGCCTGTATTATTTTGAGGTAGGTTCTCTCTATGCCTACTTTCTGGAGGGTTTTTTATCATAAATAGATGTTGAATTTTGTCAAAAGTTTTTCCTGCTTAGAGATTACCATATGGTTCTCATCATTCAATTTCTTAATATGGTGTATCACATTGATTGATTTGCATATATTGAAGAATCCTTGCATTCCTGGGATAAACCCCACTTGATCATGGTGTATGGTCCTTTTCATGTGCTCTTGGATTCTGTTTGCTAGTATTTTGTGAGGATTTTTGCATCTATGTTCATCAGTGATATTGGCCCGCAGTTTTCTTTTTCTGTGACATCTTTGTCTGGTTTTGGTATCAGGGTGATGGTGGCCTCATAGAATGAGTTTGGGAGTGTTCGTCCCTCTGCTATATTTTGGAAGAGTTTGAGAAGGATAGGTGTTAGCTCTTCTCTAAATGTTTGGTAGAATTCACCTGTGAAGCCATCTGGTCCTGCCTCCCGGACCGGGGCACGAACCTGTGTCCCCTGCATCGGCAGGCGGATTCTCAACCACTGCGCCACCAGGGAAGCCCTATTTATTTCTGATCTGTTCTTTATTGTTCTTTCCTTCTGCTAACTTTGGGGGGTTTTTTTTTGTTCTTCTTTCTCTAATTGCTTTAGGTGTAAGATTAGGCTGTTTATTTGAGATGTTTCTTGTTTCTTGAGGTAGGATTGTATTGCTATAAACTAACCTATTAGAACTGCTTTTGCTGCATCCCATAGGTTTTGGGTCATCGTGTTTTCACTGTCATTTGTTTTAGGTATTTTTTGATTTCCTCTTTGATTTCTTCAGTGATCTCTTGGTTATTTAGTAGTGTATTGTTTAGCCTCCATGTGTTTGTATTTTTTACAGTTTTTCTCCTGTAATTGATATCTAGTCTTACAGCGTTGTGATCGGAAAAGATACTTGATATGATTTCAATTTTCATAAATTTGCCGAGGCTTGATTTGTGACCCAAGATATGATCTGTCCTGGAGAATGTTCCATGAGCACTTGAGAAGAAAGTGTGTTCTATTGTTTTTGGATGGAATGTCCTATAAATATCAATTAAGTCCATCTTGTTTAATGCATCATTTAAAGCTTGTGCTTCCTTATTTATTTTCATTTTGGATGATCTGTCCATTGGTGAAACTGGGGAGTTAAAGTCCCCTACTATGATTGTGTTACTGTCGATCTCCCCTTTCATGGTTGTTAGAATTTGCCTTATGTATTGAGGTGCTCCTATGTTGGGTGCATAAATATTTACATTTGTTATATCTTCTTCTTGGATTGATCCCCTGATCATTATGTAGTGTCCTTCTTTGTCTCTTGTAATCGTCTTTATTTTAAAGTCCATTTTGTCTGAGAATTGCTACTCCAGCTTTCTTCTGTTTTTCCATTTGCATGGAATATCTTTTTCCATCCCCTCACTTTCAGTCTGTATGTGTCCCTTGGTCTGAAGTTGGTCTCTTGTAGACAGCATATATACGGGTCTTGTTTTTGTATCCATTCAGCCAGTCTATGTTTTTTGGTTGGAGCATTTAATCCATTTACATATAAGGCAATTATTGATATTTATGTTCCTATTAACCATTTTCTTAATTGCTTTGGGTTTGTTATTGTAGGCCTTTTCCTTCTCTTGTTTCCTGCCTAAAGAAGTTCCTTTAGCATTTGTTGTAAAGCTGGTTTGGTGGTACTGAATTCTCTTAGATTTGCTTGTCTGTAAAGGTTTTAATTTCTCCATAGAATCTGAATGAGATCCTCGCTGGGTAATCTTCACTGTAGGTTTTTCCCTTTCATCACTTTCAATATGTCCTACCATTCCCTTCTGGCTTGCAGAGTTTCTACTGGAAGATCAGCTGTTAACCTTATGGGGATTCCCTTGTATGTTATTTGTTGCTTTTCCCTTGCTGCTTTTAATATTTTTTCTTTGTATTTAATTTTTGATAGTTTGAGTAATATGTGTCTTGGTGTGTTTATCCTGTATGGGACTCTGTACTTCCAGGACTTGATTGACTATTTCCTTTCCCATATTAGGGAAGTTTTCGACTACAATCTCTTCAAATATTTTCTTAGTCCTTTCTTTTTCTCTTCTTCTTCTGGGACCCCTATAATTCGAAATTTGCTTGTCTGTAAAGGTTTTAATTTCTCCATAGAATCTGAATGAGATCCTCGCTGGGTAATCTTCATTGTAGGTTTTTCCCTTTCATCACTTTCAATATGTCCTGCCATTCCCTTCTGGCTTGCAGAGTTTCTACTGAAAGATCAGCTGTTAACCTTATTTGTTTGGTCTGGTGTTTGTTTATGTTTCTACTTTGCTCCTTCATCTGCTGCGCATTTCTCTGTCTTCTCATTTTGCTTAACCTACTGTGTTTGGAGTCTTCTTTTCACAGGTTGCAGGTTTGTAGTTCCTGTTGTTTTTGGTGTCTGCCCCCAGCTGGTTCATTGGGTTGTGTAGGCTTCCACGTGGAGGGGACTGGTGCCTGTGTTCTGGTGGATGAGGCTGGATCTTGTCTTTTTGGTGTTTGGTGGGCTGGACCGCGTCTGGTGGTATGCTTTCAGGTGTCTGTGAACTTATGATTTTAGGCAGCCTCTCTGCTAATGGCTGGGGTTGTGTTCCTGTCTTGCTAATTGTTTGGCATGGGGTGTCCAGCACTGGAGCTTGCTGGTTGTTGAGTGGAGCTGGGTCTAGCGTTGAGACGGAGATCTCTGGGAGAGCTCTCACCGATTGACATTACGTTTGGTGGTCCAGTGTCCTGAACTCAGCTCTCCCACCTCAGAGGCTCAGGCCTGACACTCGGCTGGAGCACCAAGACCCTGTCAGCCACACGGCTTACGTGTAAATGGGTTAAATTCTCCAGTCCAAAGGCACAGAGTGGCAGGCCTTCTGCACTCCACTCAGTCCTCCAGCCAGGTGTTGTCCTCTGTGCCTGGTTGATATGGAGAGCCTGTTTTGGATTCAGGTCCAGCTGCATTCCTTAGCATCTAGAAGAAGCAGCTGACGCCCCCATCCTCCCTTATCCCCGCTGCAACTCATCATGATCCTGGAGCTCCTGAGGCTCCGCCCCTCATGCTACTCGCAGTGCTCGAGCATATTCTTTTTTAAACATTGATGTATAGTTGATTTACAATGTTGTGTTAGTTTCATATGTACAGCAAAGTGATTCACAGTTAAACACACACATATATTTTCTTTTTCATATTCTTTTCCATTATGGTTTATTACAAGATATTGAATATAGTTCCCTGTGCTATCCACTAGGACCTTGTTGTTTATTTTTTTTATATATAGTAGTTTGTATCTGTTTATCCCACACTCCTAATTTACTCCTCCCTCCACCCCTTCTTCCCTTTGGTAACCATAAACTGGTTTTCTATGTCTGTGAGTCCATTTCTGTTTTGTAAATAAGTTCACTTGTGTCATATTTTAGATTCCACAAATAAGTGATATCATATGATATTTGTCTTTCTCTGTCTGACTTACTTCAGTTAGTGTGATAATCTCCAGGTCCATCCATGTTGCTGCAAATGGCATTACTGCATTCTTTTTAATGGCTGAGTAATATTCCATTGTTTATATGTACCACATCTTCTTAATTCATTCATCTGTCAATGGACATTTAGGTTGCTTCCATGTCCTGGCTATTGTAAACAGTGCTGCTATAAACACTGGGGTGCATGTATCTTTTCGAATTAGAGCTTTCTCCGGATATATGCCCAGGAGTGGGATTGTTGGATCATATGGCAACTTCCAAGAGCATATTCTTATAGTATGTATATAATTAACATATAAACATCTTTGTTTAAAGAATTCAAAATGAGAAGGAAAGCAAGCACCTAAACATGGGGTGTTGAGTGGCAGGGTCAATCAGATGAGCGTCTGAATGAGCCTAGAACTGGCTCTGCAACTGATAAGCTAATGTGACTCTGGATGAGTCCACTGACCTCTCGTACTTCAAGTCCTTATGTGTTGATGGGGATAACACACTTACATTTGCAGAGCCATCATCAGAACTGAAAACAAAGTATGCCCCAGGCCCAGTGTACTTAGCAGAGGCCCTGATAAATGGTAGCTGAGCATCTACACAATCACACAAGAAATAAGCGGTAACAAATAGATTCCAGGTAACGAGAGAAAAGGCCCAAGCCTGTGGGTGTAAGAAGCACACAGATGAGAGCAGCCAGGATGGAAGGTCCACCGGTGGGAATGAACAGGGGAGCACGGTACGCAGGCCCCGGCACTTACTGCAGTTCTCCTCGTCGCTGCCATCAGGACAATCCTCAAACCCGTTACACCGGAAGCGGCCAATGATGCAGTGGATGCCGCTGGCACAGGGGAAGAAGGTCGGGCCGCATTTCGATTTAGCCTTGGCTGCAGGAGGACAAACGAGACAAACAACGAGACGTCAGGAGGATAAGTTTTCTGACCACCACATACGCATCCCGCTAACTCAGAGTGTGCAACTGGGGCCTTTTACATCTACCTCGAAGTCCCCAAAGTTTCTTACCACCAGCACCCACCTCCAATACCCAGCCTGACTAGAAGCCCACGTGTGTCATCCTCCAGGAAAGGAGTGGCTCATCCACTGCCACCAAGGTCCCAAATAGGCCAAACCCAGCCTCCACACCAGCAGGGCTCAAGAGGCCTGAGGCTGCCATCCTTAGAAAGGCTTGCTTGCAAAGTTGGCCCTCGCTTGGCTGGCATCTGGGAAACTGGATGTCGGGAAGGTCTGCATCATTCTCTCCTGAGGACGGCTCACTGTGCCTAAACTATTCATGCGAACAGTGCATTTATGCTGAACACCTGCCTTTCTTCTGCGAGTTTGGGATTTGGGTACATGTTGGGCAGAGGGTGCCTGCATGACCAGCTCTCAGTAAAAACCCTGAGCACTGAGCCTCTAACGAGCTTCCCTGGGAGAAAGCATTTCACACGTTATGTCACATTTGTTGCTGGGGGAATGAAGTGCCTCCTGTGTGACTGCACTGGGCAAGGACTCTGGAAGCCTGGACTTGTTTTCCTCTGACTTCACTCCTTCACCTTTTCCCTTTGTTGGTTTCGCTTTGTATCCTTTCACTGTAATCAATCGTAACTGTGGGTATGACTGTATGCCGAGTTCTACGATTCCTTCTAGTAAATCACTGAAACTGAAGGTGGTCTTGGGAACCCCTGACAAGGACGGGTGTGGTTCTTATCCTCATTTCACAGAAATGCTCTGAAGAGGTAAAGTGACTTGCCCAGGGTTACACGGCTAGAAAATATGGTGCTGGGGTGAGGCCCCCCAGTACTCAGAGTCTAGAAACCACATTCTCATGTAACTCAACTGTACTGCCTCTCTGCCAGAGGCCGTCACTTCTCACAACAGAAGCCAGACTCCTGCTCAAAGAAACCCTTCTTCCACTCCTGCTACACAAACAGTTTTAACAGAAGCTGCTGTAACTCAAGCTTGACTGCGTGTCCTGCTAATAACCAAATAGCCCTGTGGGGTAATGTACTTTCCTGTTAATGGTGCTGGCTGCTCTGGCTTGTGATTATAAGGTGTGATGGGATCTATTGCTGTATCCCAGGTAGCAGGCTCCACCTAGCATCCCTTTTGTCTCCTGTCTTAAGAGGCAGGACCCATGGTCCTCAAGAAAGAAGGGCTATTTCTTTGGAACGAACAGGCAGTAAATTACCTTCATATTCTCGCCATCAGTATAACATGCCAACTTTGGCAACAGCTGATACACTATCAACAGGGATTTTAAGCCTGGGACGTGGCTAGATTTAAAAAACCCACATGGCTTTGTTTTCCTGCTCAAAGAAACCCTTCTTCCACTCCTGCTACACAAACAGTTTTAACAGAAGCTGCTGTAACTCAAGCTTGACTGCGTGTCCTGCTAATAACCAAATAGCCCTGTGGGGTAATGTACTTTCCTGTTAATGGTGCTGGCTGCTCTGGCTTGTGATTATAAGGTGTGATGGGATCTATTGCTGTATCCCAGGTAGCAGGCTCCACCTAGCATCCCTTTTGTCTCCTGTCTTAAGAGGCAGGACCCATGGTCCTCAAGAAAGAAGGGCTATTTCTTTGGAACGAACAGGCAGTAAATTACCTTCATATTCTCGCCATCAGTATAACATGCCAACTTTGGCAACAGCTGATACACTATCAACAGGGATTTTAAGCCTGGGACGTGGCTAGATTTAAAAAACCCACATGGCTTTGTTTTAACCTGAAAATACTCTAATGGTGCTGGTGTGCTCTTCACAAAGCACAAACTTGGGAGAGAGTGTCCTGTGTTCAAATTGTGGCTCTAATCTTTATGACCTTGGGCAAGTTTCTAAATACAACTGAGCCTCAGTCTCCTCACTGGTAAACTGGAGGTAATATCTATCTCATATGGCCCAGGGAAGGATTCAGTGTGATAATCTACATAAAATGCTTGGCACAGAGCATGGCATACAGTAGATGCTCAATTAATGGTAAAACTTATGCTATTTACCATCATCATCATCACATCACTAGGCTTATAGAACTTTAAAATTGATCCTTGGGCTGCTAAATTTCTTTTTCTGATTACCCAAGTTTAAAAAGCTCATTATGGAAGATCTCTACGAACTGATAGCAAGTGTTCTCCAGGATATACTGTTAAGCGAAAAAAGCAAAGTGCAAGAGAGTATCTACAGTACTTTACCCCTCCATATAGCAAAAGAAGGGGATCTAAGAAAACATACATGTACTGGCTCATCTATGAAAAAAAAATATAGGAAGAATAAACCAGAAACCAAAGAGACTGGTTACCTACAGTGGGTGGGTGAGAAAAGGTTGGAAAGAGTAGGGAAATGGGAATGGAACAAGGTAGCACGGATGAGAAGGGTGCACACTTCTCTGAGTCTATTTGTATAGCTCTGACTCTTAGAACCATGATAATATTTCACATGCCCAAAATGTAAACAATTAAAATCAAACACATGTGCGTGTGCATGTGTGTGTGCATGTGTGTGTTGGGGGCAGGGCTCAGAATGAAATACAAACAGCAACAAATGAACATAACTATATTACAGATGAATAACAGCACCACACTGAAGGAGGTGGGGAAGAAAAGAGGTAGCCTACGTAACTCTGGTAAACATTATTTTGCCTGGATTCTATAAGGCTAAAGAAAAAAAGAACTGTTCACAAGTACTCTAGTTATATTTGTTTCTCACAGGGTATGAATCAGCAATTCCAAAACTGCCTTTTGTGTAGCACTAGGGTTGAACAAATAGGTAAGTATATTACAGATAACAAGAGCAAGGTTTCTCACTATCTGAGGAAGAAATTACAAATAAAGAGAGTGAGAAGACTAAAATGAACCCCGAGGCTTTGGATTGGAATTGAAGGCATCAATATGAACTCAAGGTTTGTAAAGACAGATAGATCGATAGATGGATGGATGGATAGATAGATCGATAGACAGACAGAAATATAGATCTGTGTGTGTGCATGGGTTAGTGTACGTACATATATTTCCTAGCTCGTCTGCTAAGAAAGACTAGAAACAGTACACCCCAATAGCCATAAGCATAGCCAGCACCTAGATCTTGGTTTCTAAATTCTATGATCCAATAAGGAGAACCAGGGCTCCCTGGAGAAGTGGTTCATTCCTGGGGGAAAATACAAGATGAACCTGGAGTGTCTTGTGTTGCCAGAAAGTGAAGAAGTGCTTCAAATACGATGGAGGCACGTCCAAAGGACACAGGAGTCAACCTGCAGGAGCTCCCAATGGCCAAAGCTAGAACAATTTGAGCAACAAAACAAGCAACAATAGTATTGGATTGTAACCCAGAGATCTGTTGATCCCATAATTGTTGAATAAATACATAAATGAGGGAGAAGAAGTCCAATTAATAAACACAGAAGAGATACGGGAAATAGAAAGTCCCCAGAAAGACGCCATGGCAATAACTGTCACAGGTAAGATCCAGTGATGGATGCTCAAATTAGAGGATCAGGCAACCTTGCTCCCATCACCCTTTCAGGGATCAGGGCGGAAAAGCTACCTATAGGCTTTGACATCTAACCCGAGAGCGTTTCCCTGTAAACGCAACACGTCACTCCTCCATTCAAAACGTCTCTGCCCTCCCAACACTTTAGAAAAGCCCACAGCCGCCATCACAGCATCGTGCCACTCCGGGGGACCCCCTCTAATTTCACGCCTCCCTACTCTCCGTGCTCTGGCTAACACTGGCCTCCCAGCTCCTCCTCAAGCCCATCAGGCACAGTCCTGCCTCAGGACCTTGGCAGCCTGTGGTTGCCTCTGCTTGGACTGTCTTTCTCCCAAAGGTCGGCATGGCTCACTCCTCTACTTTATTGAGGTCTCCTTAAGCAGTGCACTGTCTACAGTAGAAACCCCCCTCCCTACCCTCAGGCACTCTAGCCCTTACTCTGTTTCTTTCTTTTCCTTCATAGGACAGATGTCATTGGCTTTGTGCTGAGCTTTGATGCACACACACTCACTTGAATACTTTCATTCACCATTCCTGAAGGAGCTGCAACTGTACAGTGCCCACCACGGTACCTAATCAATCCTGCCGAATATACAAATGCGCCCATAAAAGGAGAGGGTGGAGCTGGGTAATCACAGCTAGCTCTTACTGAATGCTTAGTATGGGCTGAGCATTGTGCTCTATTTTACAGATGGCATCTCATTTCCTCCTCACAAAAACCCATTTTACAGAAAAGATAACAGGTCCAGAAGTGAAGGCGCCTGACACAGCTGATAAACAGAGTCAAGGCTCAAACTTCACTTCCTGACTCACCTACTCTACTGCCTCCTTAGACACTTCTAAGGCCCAGCCCAGCTCCAAGGACTGGACTTTATGAGACAAAGAAAGAGAAAAGAGAATAAGAGTAATTATAAATGCATTAGCTACCATTCAACTGACCAGCTCTCTGGCCTTGGCCCTGCACCGTCTTCAGGAATCACTAAGGAGTCTCCCGGCCTTGTCGGTGACACTCAGCTGCCGTCTCTGCCAGGGAGCCTGTCCTGTTATGATTTACATCTGCACCAGCAGACACCTGCTCAGGCAACGGTGAAGCAGATCACTGACGGCCTGCTGAGCGCCTGGCAGAGGCTCAGAGAGAAGCCCACCGCTGGCAGCAGCTCCCTGCCTGCACGAGCCCCCGTGGACCCCGGGGGGTTCCCGGACAAAGTCTGGATTGTCCCCAGCCCGCCCCGATTTCCACGAAGGGGAGATTTCAGCATGAAACTCAGCAGCCCCTGGCAGAAGTAGAAGACCAACTCTGAGCCTACAACTGCCCTGACAAAGGCAGGCAGGGCGACTCCATCCCACAGAGCACTTGAATCCACCGCTCTTCAAGGACCTGCTCCGTGAACTTTTCAAAGCAGCAGCTTTCACCGGCGGCAAGACAGGGCTCAGGGCTCTCCTGGGGGTTGGTTTATTTCCTGACCTGAGCCCTCCCCTTCCTTTTAGAGCCTGAATGCCACAGTTCTGGATTTCACGGATCAGTAAAATAAAACCTTTTTTAAAACTAGATGGGCGTGGAGGTAGGACTAACACAATTGTCGACTTTTTTTTTTTTTTCAACCAGCAAGGACATAAATCTGCAATAACCTCTACTCACTATCGCCCTAAACAAAAATGCGGGAAGGCCAAAGCCCTCAGAGCAGCATCTGGGGATCATGTCAGAATGAGAGGGGAACCAAGAGATGTTCCCGTGTCACCAGGTTGTGATGCCCTCATAACAAAGACCCCATCTTCCTATGCATAACATCTGGGGCCCAGCAGGCAGTCCACACAGCTTCACTCAATAACTGAGTCTTATGACTCACCGATGAAAAAACTGAGGCCCGAGGAGGTAATTTGGGACTTGCCCAAAGTCACTTAGTTAATTTAGGATCAGACTGGTCTCTAATCCAGTCCTCATGCCCCTGTGTCCACCCTCTTTCAACTACACCTAGGCTTTAGGTGGGGTGCTATGGGGTCACATCCTGCCAAACCCCTCATCAGGGACCAGATTCAAGAGAGACCCCAAGGAAAGGGCTCAGAGCCCCCGTCTGCATGGCCAGAACTTCCCGAGCCTCGGACAGAAATGCTCTTCACCAGGCAGCATGCCTGTACCTCCCAATCTGCCCAGGCAGGGCGCAGGGTTGCCCACTGGGCCGGGAGGATGCCAGATACCGCAGCGCAGGTCTGCCTTCGACAGCTGCTGGTCCAGACTCTCCCATAGTGATGACACAAAAGAGCTGGACCGAGTCTGAACGCCAGAGCCTCCCTGCTCAGCCAGAACAGCCAGGAACTCAGCTCATCAGACCTGCAGCATCTCTCAGGCTGCAGCAACAGCTCCAGCCACAGCCGCAGGGATTCAGGGTCTCTCTTGCAGACCTCTGGGATGGCCCAAAGGAGCCACAGTCACGACCTCCACCTCCTGTTCACCTCTGATTCCCGCTCCAGGATCCTGCCAGTGTGTGCCCGAGACAGCCCACAGAACCAGAATCAGGAGCCTCTGGCTACTCTGCCAAATTAGCATCCTTGCTTTGTAAACTCAAGACATAGCTCACCGTGAAAAATTCAAACAATGAGACACGGACGCAGGCAATGCAAAAATTACCCCACGTGGCCGCCACCCAGGGAAATCCACTGGGGCCATTTTGGTCAACACACTCCAGAAGCATGGTCCCTCAAACTATAGCATGCAAACAGACAGCCCTAGGACCACGTTAAAACGCAGTAGGTCTAGAACGGAGCCTGGGATTCTGCATTCCTAACACACTCCCAGGCAATGACGATGCTGCTGGTTCCAAGCACTTCACTTCCAAGTGGCAGAGGACCATTATCTTGTTTGTTGCTCTACCTCCAATGCCCTGAAGAGTGCCTGGTACATAGGTTACTCAATAATTACTAACTGAATGAATAAATAGAAATCTGGGCATACAGCTTTGCTTAAATGCACCTGAATAAAATACTATGCTATTCTGAAACTGGCTTTTGTCACTTAACAATATATTGTGACATCTTTTCATGTCGATAACTACAGGTCCATACCATCACTTTTAATAGCTAAGGGTAATTTTACTGCATCTTATGTACCCATAAGTCCCATTACTGATGGACATTTGGGGTGTTTTCAATAAACGATGCACGTGCAGATGCATACATTATTTTCCCCACTGGTACAAAATCTCTTTAAGATGTAACAGCTAGGTCAAAGGATATGCATATTTCCTATTTTGGCATCCTTTTGATCATCAACTGCCTCCTCCCTGAGGAACTGGTACTGTCTTCTGGCCACAGATGACTATGGGCAAAGCCTGCAGCCCAGGACGGTCCGAGGGGGGCTGATTCTCCCCTGCTGGCGACGATACTCCTAGAAGCAGGCTGAGAACACCCCCCGGCTCCTCTGCGTGTGTGTTCCGTTGGCCCTTCACAGCTGCTGGCGCTCTATTATGCTCCATCTGTCTCGTCTCTCTTCATTTTTACATGTGTATTTCATTACTTCACAGAGTAGGGGACATTCCTATCCAGTCAAGGAAACCATGACTCTTTTTTCTATCTTTCTAAGTTGGCACTGGGCGCAGAGCATCAGCCTTGGCTGGAGCTGGTTTCCCTGGGGTACAATAATCACGGGCTAATGCAAAGTGTCCCTCCTTCTGGGAGCCGCTCCTTGAGCTGACTTTCCCAGACTGCACTCTCCCCTCTGCCTAAGGGACCTGACAAAGGACGGTTTCTTGCTCCATGGACCGTCCCGCTTACCAATATTTCTCCAGAATTTCCCATTCTCGCAAAGCACGGTTTCATGAAGGGCAGGCCAGTGATCCACCTACAGCAGAATCCCCAGGGATGCTCGTAAAATGCAGATTCCTGGGCCTCTCCTCTAGGGGAATCTGCGTCTTTATTAAGCCCACGGTGAATTCCAATGAACATTAAAGTGTGAATACCCTTCTTGGGCAGATTCCACCTATGTCTATGCCTATGTCTATGAGCAACGGACCTTATCATTCCTTTGTTCCTGATGTCACTGCACAGACCAGCTGCCACTCCAAGAATTCTGGCTACAGGGCCAGTGTGGGACCTGCTCTGACCATCACACCCTAGAGTCAAGTCTAACCCATCCCAGATGCTGTGCTTACCATGAGAAGAATACCCACAACAAAACCACAGGCCTCTCTACGCTCTTTCCCCATTTCAACAGTTTCTCTGTTCTTCCCCCGATCATGTGCAAGATACAAAATAACTCAGCTTTACATAAAAAGCTGTGGGCTCATATTCAAACGGTTGCTGTCCCAGCAATCAGACCCTTTTAAAACTTTAAAACTCTTAACCAGGTCTGTCCACTTTTTAAGGATTTACACTTTACCTGGGCACAGTACAAAATAGGGTTCAAGGGACCAACATTTTTTTTTACTGCCCTTTCTTGGCAAAGAAGAAAATATTTCTGAGCACCCCACTATCTGTCAGGCCCTGAGTCAGTTGTGTGGTGATTCAAAAGCGCTCCCTAACTGATAGGGAGGATGCAGACTGGTAAACGAGCCTCTGCGTGCAGTGCCATGAGTGCTCTGATGGGGGAGCTAGAGTACACCTAATCTCAAATTGGGGAGGAGGCTGATGTCAGCAAAGCCTTCTCAAAGGAAAGTCAGCCTCAGAGGAGACGCCATACACATAGCTCAGGTGCAAATCAATGGATGCTTAGGCAGTCTGAGGCCTTGCTCATTTAGTTATTCATTCCACTAATATTAATTCACAAACTCTGTCATACCTCAAAGAACGAGGATACATACAAGACAACTATGCCATGGATGAACCTTCGGTGCTGGTGGGATTGCGGAGAGAAGGCTGTTCCAAGCAGAGGGAACAGCATGTGCAAAGGCCTGGAGGCAGGAACAATGTGGTAATGGAAGAAATGCAAGGGGGTCAGTATGAACTTGCTTCTCGTATCAGTAAACGTACCCAGTATCGTTTCTTTAATTAAAAAAATTTAAAACCCTATTTCTCATAAGAAATGTGCTACGAGCTAGGTAGTATTCCACTCATATTAAAGTTGTGGGAATTAAAGTATAAATTAGAAAAAACATCAAATTATAAAATTCACATAATTTGAATCATCGTGCACATCCCCGACCCCCAAAGTGAATATCACATGCGGCCATCACTGGCTAAAAACTTTACAGAACATAATGGATCTGAAATTGCTACTGTAGTCAGTCCCCTGGTTCATTTTGTAAAAAGTCAAACTGTGGGGGGCTTCCCTGGTGGCGCAGTGGTTGAGAGTCCACCTGCCGATGCAGGGGACACGGGTTCGTGCCCCGGTCCGGCAAGATCCCACATGCCGCGGAGCGGCTGGGCCCGTGAGCCATGGCCGCTGAGCCTGCGCGTCCGGAGC
>NC_041229.1:87972576-87984758 GCF_002837175.3 Physeter macrocephalus | reverse complement strand
GCAACGGGAGAGGCCACAACAGTGAGAGGCCCGCGTACCGCAAAAAGAAAAAAAAAAAAAGAAAAAAAAGTCAAACTGTGGTTCCTTTTAAAAGTCAAAGGTGACTTCATGGTTGGGGGCAAGAAAGCAAAAAGAGCCTTATAAAAATAACAGACTTTTTAAAAAGCAGTATATCCCTGGATTCTCTAAGAAGTCTGGGAGGGAAGGAAACAGGCCTTTCATTGTGGTCCAAATGCAGATGACAAACAGCCCAGCAAGCAAATCCAGGCCTGGGAATCCAAGCCTTTGCAAATTCATTACTGCTTGAGCAAAAAAGCCCTTTGCCTGTGCCAGCAGTTCACCTCCATATGAGTACTGGAGTGGACTCCACCAGTTCATTGATCAAATATTGCAGTGTATGATTCTGAAAATGTCATCTTGGCTGTTTCAAAGATACACACTGGGGAGTGAAGAGAGCAAAAGACCACACGCTAACTGGAATATAAATATAGAAAGAAGGCATCTAGGTGAAACAGCTTTGCGAGAAAATTCATGCAGAAAATTCTTTCTAAACATCTCCTCTTTTATAATAAGAATAGGAGGACTAGAGCATTGGGGCTAAGAGGTCAGAAGGCTTTCAGGTAGAGAACATTCCCACTGGGTTTCTGCCCCAGTTCTGCCACATGACAGCTGAGACCTTGGACAAGTCACTTAAACTCCACTGGCCTCAGTATCCCCATCTGTAAAGGGGGCATAAAGACAGCACGGACTTCAATGTGGGATTTTACATGTAGAGAATACAGCATAATGTTTGATATCTAGTAGGAATCCAATAATATTCTCCCTTCCCTAACACAATTCACAGTTCTACAAACTGCTCTTCTTCACATGTATGGATGGTCCTGAGAAAAATCAAGTGGAAACCAATGCAATGTTTATGCTATCTAAGGCCTTACTGTTTTTTTTTTTAAGATTTTCAATTTTTTTTTAATAAATTTATTTATTTTTGGCTGTGCTGGGTCTTCGTGGCTGTGCGTGGGCTTTCTCTAGTTGCAGCGAGCAGGTGTTACTCTTCGTTGCGGTGCGCAGGCTTCTCACTGCGGTGGCTTCTCTTGTTGCGGAGCACGGGCTCTAGGAGCACAGGCTTCAGTAGTTGTGGCACACGGGCTCAGTAGTTGTGGCTCGCGGGCTCTAGAGCGCAGGCTCAGTAGTTGTGGCGCACAGGCTTAGTTGCTCCACGGCATGTGGGATCTTCCCGGACCAGGGCTCGAACCCGTGTCCCCTGCATTGGCAGGCGGATTCTTAACCACTGCGCCCCAGGCCTTACTCTTCAGTTACTGGTTCCATTAACGTTACTTCTCAGAGTCTCTTTACAGCACACATAGGACCGAGTGTGGGGTTAACATAACTTCTGCTCACAAGAAGCCCCACTAAGGGACACCAGGCCCAGAGGAAGGGGAAAAAAGGACAATAAACAGATAATCACAGTGAGATACAAGAACTATATAAGCTGTATAAACATTTACCTTTCAACACTCTATTATATAGTTAATGCAGGGTGCAAGAAGCCCCACTAAGGGACACCAGGCCCAGAGGAAGGGGAAAAAAAGGACAATAAACAGATAATCACAGTGATATACAAGAACTATATAAGCTGTATAAACATTTACCTTTCAACACTCTATTATATAGTTAATGCAGGGTTGCATGTCAGCCTGCCTGGGTTCAAATATTGAACCAAGTGCTTTGGGACCATTTACTGGCTATGTGATGCACTGAAAGTTATTTCACCTCTCTGTGTCTCCATTTCCTTATCAGGAAACAGTGATATGAACAGTACCTCCCTTGTTGGGTTGCTGTGGGGATTAAATGAGACAAGATAATAATTGCTTAGGACTTTCTCTGAAACCCACTATTACCTATGATAGTTCATATTGTACTAGCTACTATCATATATATTACATATTAGCTATTACTATTTGACATTATACTATAAATACGGTAGCATATAGTATTTAGAGTTAGATAGTATTATAGAGTATTATCACACAGTATTAGCTATTATTATTAAAGTTATTAGTTACTACTATTATTTTCAAACAATTTCTGCCCAGCAGCGCATGCTCAATCAATATGTGGGTGATGGACACACACCACACTATATATAAAACAGATAAACAACAAAGACCTACTATAAAGCACAGGGAACTATATTCCAATATCTTGTAATAACCTATAAGGGAAAAGAATCTGAAAAAGAATATACATACATATATACGTATAACTGAATCACTTTGCTGTACACCTGAAACATTGTGAATCAACCACATTTTAATAAAAAAAAAAAATACGTGGCGGATGGCCAGAGTGCGAGACAAACTTTAAAAAAGAGCACAGGGCTTCCCTGGTGGCGCAGTGGTTGAGAGTCCGCCTGCCGACATTATACTATAAATACGGTAGCATATAGTATTTAGAGTTAGATAGTATTATAGAGTATTATCACACAGTATTAGCTATTATTATTAAAGTTATTAGTTACTACTATTATTTTCAAACAATTTCTGCCCAGCAGCGCATGCTCAATCAATATGTGGGTGATGGACACACACCACACTATATATAAAACAGATAAACAACAAAGACCTACTATAAAGCACGGGGAACTATATTCCAATATCTTGTAATAACCTATAAGGGAAAAGAATCTGAAAAAGAATATACATACATATATACGTATAACTGAATCACTTTGCTGTACACCTGAAACATTGTGAATCAACCACATTTTAATCAAAAAAAAAAAATACGTGGCGGATGGCCAGAGTGCGAGACGAACTTTAAAAAAGAGCACAGGGCTTCCCTGGTGGCGCAGTGGTTGAGAGTCCACCTGCCGATGCAGGGCACACGGGGCACGGTACAACGCAGTGCTATTTTATTTGGGTATGAAGAATTAGGAGAAGTGTGTGGCTGAAAAAGAAAAGGAAAGGCATTCCAGGCAAAATGAATGATGTGAACTGTGACAGCATGTGGTTTATACAGAGATCTGGGAGAAGTTAGGGTATCCAGAACACAGAATGTGGCAGAAGGTAAGGCTGAAAGAGAGACAGGCAGGAGTTTGGACACTTATCCTGGGAGCCAGCAGACATCTATAAAAAAAAGTGGCGTGTCAGATTTGTTTTTTATAAAGAAAATTTTTATGGACTCACAAGGATATTACGAGGCTCTGTAAGTCAAGGAAATATCCTCCTCACTCCCAAAAAGCCCTGGAAGAACTAAAGGGAGCCAAGTCTATAAGATTCTTTGGGCTTTTACGGGAAAAAGGCACTATAAATGATCAGGGAATTCAAAGTGCCTGCCACTGCCCTTTAAATAATCTTATTAAAAATGACAGTAAAAAGGCAAAACAAGTTAGCAAGTTGGGGATTAGGACATTATTTTATAACCTTAAGGTTTACTCAGGTTACTTATTTTGGCTATGTATAACGCACGTACATATGTGTATGAAGGTACATTTGTTTGTGTGCTTAGGTACTGGAATGCAAATTCCAGAGGATCTATAAGCAGGAAACCAAGACATCCCCAACTGATTCTCCTAGAGACAAATCTTGAGAGGAAGAAACCCTCTAAAATGGTAATAAATAAATGTGGGTCAGATAACTTAGACTCCAGAGGCCTTTCAGTGCTTGGAAGAAAACCTTCCTGACAATGGATCGGAGTCCCTGGGATTAAGAACAGATGTGGGAACAGACACAGATAAAACAGAATGGTTTCCACCTTAAAAAGAATACTTCAAAAAAGGCATCATCCAACTCTATGAAGATGATATCCAAGGGACAACTCCTAAGAAATGAAAAGAAAATGTAAAAAAGAAAAAAAAAAAGTCAGGGGATGGGAGACTCAAAGATCGTTTTCAGTTTGAATAAAAACGAATCATGAAGAATCCGTTCTACACCACCATCCTTCTTGCTGGGTAGTGAGGGTCATCTTTGCCAAAAGAAGGTTTTACTTTTCAGAGCCTTCACCCTTGCCTGCTCTCTGGGCCCCTGATAAACTGTGAGGTTTCCCTTCTTAAAACACCCTCATTTCTGTGCATATGCTTTACCTTCAGACTTGTGAAGAGAAAGCTCATTTCTGATTAGCTTCCAAGAAGTGCCTGACAGTCCTTCTTACTTGCCGCTCCTCTCCCCACACATCCCCAGCTACAGAGCAACCTTGGAACTCAGTCTGTCTCCTTAATTGTTGCTACAGCACCTGCAGAGAGCCCCAGAGCAAGGCCTATGATGTGAGGATTAAACACGGTGATACCCACAGATAACAGGACTTTTACTCAGAGAAGGCAGGAGTGACCCTTTGTTGGGTGGTGTCAACAGGGCACAGACAGAGAGGTGGCCTCTAGCTGCTCTGACAGGCTGACCAAGAGAACATTCTCTGTCTGTTATGCGGTAACCTGAAAACAACTGTTTCCAAAATAACAGTACTTAACCCACCACAAATCTTGCTCCAGGAAAGGTTTTCACCGAGGCATCCAGAGGTTTCTATGATGCTTTCAATACCAGTCGGAGGAATGACATAATCCCACGGATATCATCTCTTGGTAGCCCTGGGCTGACTTTAAAGACAAAACATCAATCCTCAGCTTCTAATTTATCTTCAAAGAGCAGGGACACTCAATCCTGACTGCACATTGGAACAACCCAAGAGGGTTTGAAAAAAAAACTACCCCAAATCAAAAACTACCCCAATCAGGTGACTATACTCATATCAGACAAATAAATAGAATTTAAGACAAAAAATGTTCCTAAAGACAAAGAAATGGTCAAACCATCAGGAAGACATAAAATACGCACCTAAAAACAGAGCCGCAAAATACATGAAACAAGAACTGACAGAATTGAAAGGAGAAACAGACATTTAAATAATAAGAGTTGGAGACTTCAATACCCCATATTCAAGAATGGATAGAATAACAAGGCTGAGGATCAACAAGGAAACAGGAGGCACGAACGACACTGAATACACCGAGACCTCAGACTTCACCATAGAACTCTCCACCCGACAACGCAGAACACACTTCTCCTCAGGGGCACATGAAACATCCTCCAGGGAATCCCAACTGTGAGGCCACAGAACACACCTCACTACATTTAACAGGAATGAAATCATACCACACGTCTTGTCCAGTCACAATGGAATGAAATTAGAAATCAATAACGGAAGGTTTCTTCTGGGGGCGATGAAAATGTTCTAAAATTAGATCTTGGCAATGAGTGGCACAGCTCTCTGAATACCACTAAATAAAGAAACAAAACTTCCTAAGAACTCCTGAAATCTAGGAGGGTTGGTGACATCAGAGATGGAAGGGTTGCTCTTTTCCAGGAAGGCACTAAATGGGCCAAATTCCTCCCTGGCTCTTATGCTCTGCTCCCTAGGCAACGTGTGGCAATAGTGGGGAGATAGACGAGGGGGAGATGAGTACTACAGGCATCTAGTAGGCAGAGCAGAGATGCTGCTAAACAGCCTAAAATACACAGGCCAGCCTTCCCAACAAATAAATAATTATCTGGCCCCCAAATGTCAGCAGTTTCAAGGTGGAAGACCCCTATGCTAGGCAAAGGTCAATACTCTTGAATTTTCGCCTCTTCTGATTTAAAGAAAGAAAAAACCCTATACTAATAGTAAAGGATAAAGGATTAGGAATCAGACCTGGATCCACATCCTGGTTCCACCCCTTCCCAGAACTGTGACCTTGGGCATTATCCTGGACTTTAACTCCCTCATCTGTAAAATGGGATGATGAAACGACCTTACAATGTGGTTGCGAGGATTCAGTGAGAAGCTGCCTGGCACCAGTAAGGCTAAGAGCTTTCATTACTACAATTACTGTTTTTTGTTAAAGCCCCAGAGTGGCTTAGTACCAAGAAATGGGTGACTGGGTCATTTTAAAATAGGGTTAAAAAAAAATGGTTATGAAGAAACTAGGGGCAGGACAGGAATAAAGACACAGATGTAGAGAATGGATTTGAGGACATGGGGAGGGGGAAGGGTAAACAGGGACGAAGTGAGAGAGTGGCACGGACTTATATATATATACTACCAAATGTAAAATAGATAGCTAGTGTGAAGCAGCCGCATAGCACAAGGAGATCAGCTCGGTGCTTTGTGACCACCTAGAGGGGTGGGATACGGAGGGTGGGAGGGAGACGCAAGAGGAAGGAGATATGGGGATATATGTATATGTATACCCGATTCACTTTGTGATAAAGCAGAAACTAACACACCATTGTAAAGCAATTATACTCCAATAAAGATGTTAGAAATAAATAAATAAAATAAAATAGCATTATTTTCTCCAGCAACAATTAGTATGTAAACTGGGACATTTTATGAGCTAATAAGCCATTGAGACATAACAGTTGACATTCCTCACTACTATAGTATACACCAGCCAAAGCAGGACTGGCTAAATACCCTGTTGCCATAGTAATAAAAAGTTCCTGGGAACCTGACTCATTTTCTTTCCAGTAAATGCTTTCTATTTGTCAGGCTAGACTTTATATACAAGCCCACTGCGCAAAGGTGGAGTCTTTTCCACCTACTAGACCTAATATCTTTCTGCGGTCAAAAATCAATTTACTGTAGTGGAAACAGCCACCAAAAACAGGACAAGCTAATAGCCTGTCATTTGCTGTGCCTCTCTGTAATGGAGCCCACCAGTTAGTAGTGGAAAGGAGTGACTTGATAAGACAAATTAAACCACTCAGTGCCTTCCATCACCTCCACTGGGCCAGGTACCAGCACGAGATTCCCTCATGCTCAACATAAGTGAGGGAAGAAGATGAGAAAATAACACGAAACGCTTACTATGTGCCCTGGGCTTTCGTGGACTTTACTCCAGCTCCACTCCACCAAAAAACATGAGGCAGGAATGATTACCAACACTGTACAGAGAGCACTGAGAATCAGACAGACTAAGTAACTTGCCCAGGGAAACGCTTTCCACATATATTTGTTTGTTTTTGCTCCATCTCAATTCTTAGATTGAGTTGGCTTTGGAAAGGAAATCAGTTAAAAATGAGGAAAATGGGATACTGTGGAGGAAAACAGAAGAAAAGAAGGTAATAGACAGAACGTGTTCCATAAAGTATCATACAATTTATAAGCAAAAGGGCTCAAACTTTTTTTTTTTTTTTTTTTTTTTTTGGCGGTATGAGGGCCTCTCACTGTTGTGGTCTCTCCCGTTGCGGAGCACAGGCTCCGGACGCGCAGGCCCAGCGGCCATGGCTCACGGGCCCAGCCGCGCTCCGCGGCATGCGGGACCCTCCCGGACCGGGGCACGAACCCGCGTCCCCTGCATCGGCAGGCGGACCCCCAACCACTGCGCCACCAGGGAAGCCCTAGGGCTCAAATTTTAGTTTGAGTTTCCTAGTGGCCAAAACAATGAAGGAAACAAGATCAGTGGTGAGTGTAGAGAGAAGGGTCCAGAACATTAAAAGCTAACCATTCATGAGAAGAGAGATTTGGGGTGTTCTCTCCTCATAACCCAGACATAAGTGAGTCCCAAAAATGAGAGAGTCACAACATTTGATGCCAGATTAGACAAAATTCCAGTCCTGCAAAGACTGCCCTACCATCACGCACTCAGGAAGAATGGGTGTGAATGCATCATCCTTATTCCACATTCATTTCCTCAACAAGCAGTGTGGTGGAGTGATGAAGAGTGATTAAGATTCTGGAGTCAGACTCCTGAAGTTCAAATCCCAGCCAGGCCACTTTCTAGCTACAAGATCTTTCTTTCACAAGTTACATAAATTTCTGGTGCCTTAGCTTCCTCACCTGTAAAATGAAGACGATGTGGGGATTCAACGTAAATCCCTTAGAGCCATTCTTAAGCTCCTCTATATAAGCTATTACTATCGCTCCTACTCCCATCACAGTTTATCGATAACTGATTATGTGCCAGGCGTTGTTCTAAGCACGGATGGACACAGCCCTACACCAGGCAGGGGAGCTCTAACAAACAAACAGCAAAACCAGATGGTGCTACGTGAAGATGTAAGACAGTGTGATAGGACCCAGTGACTGCCTGGGTCGTTGGGGTCATCAGGAAAGGAGTATTTGAGGCAGAAGCAATTACAGTGACATCTCGATGACAAGAAGAAGCCAGCAGAGCAGGGATGAGGGAAGAGCAGCCGAGGCAGAGAGAACCTCTCAAGGATGCACCGAAGACTGGAAAGAACCCGGAACAGGAAGAAGGTCAGAAGGGTGGAGCCGGAGCAAGAGTGCTGGGGGGGATGGAGGTGCAGCGAGTGGGAGAAAGCAGGAGCCAGGTCAGAGAGGGCTTCCCCAGCCTGGCTAAGGAGTCGGGGTTTGATTCCAAGTGTGATGGGAACTGTCACAGGGGATTGATCTTATTTGATGTATCTCTGTAAATGATCACTCGGCTGCCTGGTAGAAAATGGACTGAAGCTGTGGAGGCCAAGGCAGGAGGACCATCCTAGGGGTGACAGGAGTGCCCTGGGCTAGTGTGGGAGTGGGGAAGACGGAGAGCCGTGAACAGAACCAGAAGCTTCTAGACCAGGATGTCTCAACCTCGGCACTACTGACATTTGGGCTGGAGAATTCTTCGGAGGGCGTGCTGTCCTCTGCACTGTTGGATGTTTCACAGCATCCCTGACCTCCACCCACTAGACGCCAGAAGCACTCCCAGTTGTGACAACCAAAAACACCCCCAGACATCGACCCTGGGGTTCAAAATCACCCCTGGTTGAGATCCACTGCTTTAGAGGTACAGCTGACAGGGCTTGCTAATAGACTAGGTATGGGAGAGGGGGCAGCTGGTAAAAGAGGGGCCCCAAGGACGATTTCTAAGTTTTTGTCCATAACGAAGTAAGATGACCTCACACACTCTGAGGGTCTGCCCTCCCCGCCACTAGGCCTGCTCTTGATTTCACTGTCACTCAAACATTCATTCATTCCACAATAAGCATCACAGTCCATGGCGAGTGTCAGCCATACCCAATGCCAGGGATGCAACCGTGACTGAAAGAGTCTGATGAGGACACAGACATACAAGCAAGTCAGGTCAGTACAGGAGGACTCATGCATCAGAGGAACCCCTGAGACTGAGAAGAAGCACAAAGGAAAGCATGGTCCTTTGCTCCTGGGGGAGCTCCTTGGGGGCTCCAAGGCTGTGAAGGAAAGAGCATGTGCAAAGGCACAGGGGTGTGAGAAGGGAGGTGGAGAGGCGCGTAGGAGGCAAGGAGGGGTCAGGCCAGAGACACTTCAGAGTCTCACTTGATTCCATGGGTGATCTGGGAGCTGCCGGAGGCTGCTGCTATTATTCACATTCCTTATGACTAATGATTAAAGCAAATTCAAAGCAGCATCTATGAGCGCTCACAGTGTAACTGGGTACTCCACCTACAAGAGGCCCTTTATCCCAGCCTCCAGATAAGAAAACTGCAGCTAAGGAAGTTCAAGGACCTGCACAAGACTCCTTGGCTGGCAAGCGGCCGGACCAGGGTCTGAGCCCAGGCTGGCGGCTCCAGAGTCCTCTGCCTCCCATTTTAAGTCAGAGAGTAGTAACATGACCTGGTGTGCGGTTTTAAAAAGATCATTCAGGAAATAAGTATTTGGGCATCACGAGTTTATGGGAGTGAATGAGATCACCAAGGGAGGATGTCCGAGATGGGAAGGAAGCGATTCATTTTCAGGTGAATGATGACGCAGAGGAGCAGACTCAGCAGGCTCTCTGCGAGGGAGGAGGGCAGCCAGGAGACAGGGGGTGGAACCCCACTGAGCAAAGGAGGGAAGTGCAGGATGAGGCCAATGATGTTGAACACTGCTCGCTGCTCGGAGGTCAGGGAGGATCCGATGTTGACGCCTGCTGGATCCGGCAACTAGGAGATCCCTGGTGATCTTCCCCAGAGCAAATTTACTCCTCTGGCGGATGCAAAAGTCAGACTGCAGAGGGCCGAAGAGGCACAAACCAGACACAGCAAAGGAGAAGGACAGAGCAGGGGCTGGCAGGACTCTAGCTGGAGGGAGAGTTTGGGGCCAGGGGAGAGACTGAAGATAAGTAGGTCCCGAACCTGAGTGCGGAGCAGCGGGTCAGACTCACCTGGAAAAATAAGACCCCAGGCCCATGAACCAATCTTTCCCCAGGTGGCCTCAATCCCCGGGAACCCCAATGACCACAGAGGCTAATGACCTCTGAGCTGGGCAGTGTTTCTCATGGTGTGGTCCTGGGAACACCTGTAGCTTCCGGGACCCATCCTAGACCTGCTCATTGGGACTCTTCCATGAAGGTCCTGGGGAGCTAGCTGCTTACTGAGGACTCTGGGTCATTCTGATGCATGCAGCCTGGGACCCACGGACCCTCTCTGCTCCAAGTGTGGACCTCAGACCAACAGTATGGGCAACTTCCTGGGGGCTGATTAGAGATTCAGACAATCAGCTAGAAATTCAATCAGCCTCGCCCCAGTCCCACTGAATCAGAATCTGTATTTTACCAAGATGCCCATTCCTTTCCAGTACATAGAATGTCTGAGAAGTTCTGGACTGGAATGGAGGGAGGGTCTTAGGGATGTGGGGAAAGGTACCCGGGCACCCTCATGCACACATATCTAGTGCAGAGTGTCCTGAGACTTCCCTGCTGCTGACTGTTACAAAAGACAGCAAGAGATGCTGATGGAACTCCCATACGGGTTCCGATGCATCCAGACCCTCCTGCACCCTCCAGAACAACGGCAGGCATGATGGCAAACACTTAAAATGTTACCCTTTTTTGCAGGATGGGAAAGTGTTGTACAGGACATTCAGTTGGCCCTCCCTCTGCAAGGGAGGCCAGGAGCTCCGTCTGAACCCTGAAAACCTCCCTGTACAGAGCCGCATGGCACGCACTTACCTACAGGGGGCAGCACAGCAGAGTGGTCAATCAGCTCACTCAAGCCTCAAGGTCTGCTTTCAAAACTCGGCTGGGCCACCCAAGTGCCTTAGCCAATTCCTTAAAGTCTCTAAGCCGCAGTCCTCATTTGTAAAATGCGGATACTAACAGGACTTACTTGGAGGGGGGAGCACTGGTAAGAAGTGAATGAGATCATCCAGACAGCACTGGGAAGAGTGCCTGGTACACAGTTATAAGTTCTACGGTCTGACCCCAGAGCCCCTACGCTACACGCTCACTTGGGGTCTCCACCATTCCACCTAAGCCTAAACCGGCCTAAATCCATTCCTCCATGTGTACGCCCACATGCCAGAAAACGCTTCTGTATTTTCACAGGGAGGAGCACATTCTATTTTCAATCGTAGACATCTGTAGTTGAAGGGGGTATGGGGACAATCAAGTCGTTTTACAGATGAGAATACTAAAGCCCAGGAAAGCCAGAGTGCTTCTGCCACGCCGCCGGGGCTGTGCTAAGCACAGTGTCCCTATAGGCCTAGAATTAAATGGAGCAGTTGCTGAAGCCGCCTGGAGCCCTCTGTTCCTGCATATGGAAGTCCTCACCAGCCCCTGCCTCTGGTCTTCAAATCCCAGCAAAATAGCAGGAGCCAATGAGCTGATGATAATAGGTGTCTACACAAAGGCTTAGAAAGAGAGAGAAAGGCAGGGCTGTCCTAGAGGCCACATCCCTTGGGGCCCAGAGAGAAAGGAGAGGGCTTGGAGGAATATGTACCCTCAGAAGAATGACTCATTAACAAGGAGGAGTTAGGATGGGGGACGCAGAAAAGGAGGAGATGAGGTCAGGCTGTTAAAGCAAATCCATCAGGTGACCCCTCTGAACGTCTTGAGGGAGAGAGCGTGTGTGCGTGTGTGTGTGTGTGTGTGTGTTACTGGTGGGAGCATTCCTGTTCCTGGAGAGCGTGTGTGTGTGTGTGTGTGTGTGTGTGTGTGTGTGTGTGTGTTACTGGTGGGAGCATTCCTGTTCCTGCTTAGCGATCCCATCTGGCTCCCTGGTAGGAGAAAACCAGCTCTGAGAGGGCAGCAGTGTGAGAAGGATACAGAAGGCAAGTAAAGATTTGTTCACTGGTTCACTCAAAAATGTGTACTAGGGGCTTCCCTGGTGGCGCAGTGGTTGAGAGTCCGCCTGCCGGTGCAGGGGACACGGGTTCGTGCCCCGGTCCGGGAAGATCCCACATGCCGCGGAGCGGCTGGGCCCGTGAGCCATGGCCGCTGAGCCTGCGCGTCCGGAGCCTGTGCTCCG
>NC_041229.1:87964636-87972543 GCF_002837175.3 Physeter macrocephalus | reverse complement strand
CCGGCCCCGCAACGGGGAAGGCCACAACAGTGAGAGGCCCCCGTACTCCAAAAAAAAAAAAAAAAAAAAAAAAAAAAAAAATGTGTACTGAGTATCCATCATGCACCAGGAGCTGGCATGGTTTGGTGTGGGAATGACAGGGATCAAGATGTATGCAGGGTCTTTCTTGGCTGTCTTGAAGCTTCTAATGTCACCTGGAAGATGGTACCTAATGGCCTTTACTGTATCTGCTTGTTTACAAGCGTAAGGTAGAAAAGGGCTATGGAAACAGGGACAAGGGGCCTCTATATAGCCTGGGAAGGAGGGTGGGAAGGCTTCTGAACAGGGATGTGGTTGTAGAATGAGAGATCCCTGTTTTTATCCATCCACCCACTGATCCATTCATCCATTCATCCATCAAACCATCTGTCCATCCATCTATCCATCCATCCATCTTCATTCTTCCTAAGCAGCAGCTTCTGCTGGTGTTTTCCAGTTATACACTTCCATCAAAGGGAGGCAAAAAAACTGGGTCATGTCAATCCTGTAAATAACTAATATCTCTGGGCAGAAGCCAGAGGGCAGGTTTCTACTTAGAAGGAAAAGAAGGCTCAGAAAAGTAAAATCACATGCCTTAAGTTCCAGGTAGGGTCAAGAACAAAGACGGACCTCCTCCCCTACCCTGCTCGGCTGCAGCCTACCAGCCCACCCTAGAAACCACTCACAGAAGCACTGTTTGGTTTTCTAAATTGCTTGTTTTGTTTTGATGTTAGCCATGTCCTCTGTAGCCATACACAGACAGGGTAAATATGATTCTGCTCCTCTATAATTCTCCTAAAGGCCAGCCTTCAATATAACACTTTAAGGAGGACTGCTAATTGGTGGGAGAAAAAGCCTGGCAGAATTAGCAAATTAAGTGATGAAACAAATCTGCCTTCGTACTCTCACTGTCTGGAATGAAAAACAAAATATTTTTGAAATGCAGAACATGGAGGGGAAACCTGGCACAAGAACTGGAACGTTCAAGAGAAAGCACAGGGAAAGTGAGTCCCACATGTGTATTGTCTGCATTGTCATTCACACTTGCCAAGATTTGCTTTGCATCATAGCATGATTATACCATCCACGGTTTATGTTTTCTGAAATACGCCCTGCAGAGAAATGGGAAGACTGTGGCCTTGATGGACTCCACAGGAACCACATCCCTGGCCATGACTGTGGGTGAGGCTGATCACTAGTATTAGGATGGCTGTTTTAAAGAGGGACCCACGACTTCTGGAAGGTGCTCATACAATGATTCCAGGCAGCCCCTACAGGAACTGTAAAAGCCTGGCTCCTAACGGCTCATGGCCCACAGGCAAGGTCAACAGCTCTGAAGGAAGATCGCCTGGAAACTGTCTGCATCGGAAGGCAGGTCAGCTCTGCTGTCTGGGCGACTCTTCCGAGGTCTCAGGATGAGGATCACAAGCAGATGTTCACCAGTCACCTCTGATTCTCAGAGCAGTGGCATCCCTGGCACCAGCCACCACTGCACTAAAGCACCCTGCCTACATCCTCACATCCTCTCCTCAACAGGCAGAGGGGCTCGCCCGCTCACACAGCAAACAATCGGTGAAGCCGGAACTTGAGATCATCCGAAGCCTGAGCGGTTCTAAAAACAGGGAATTCGTTAGCACCTCGGGCGCCCCACGGCCACCATTAAAGAGTTCCAGAAAGCAGATCTGGGTGCATGAGAAGAAATAAATTTCTGAGAACTCCCATGCTATGATCGTTGGAAGTGAGCTTTGTTCTGGAAAAGGACAATTATCGTGCTGCCTTTGGAATCGCAGATGTCAAGGCAGGACGAATAACGGCGGGGCGCTTCTTAGGGATCTGGCCCGGTGGGATTCGACTCTTTTTGTCTGTTTACCGCAGACCCACTGTGAAAATGAAATCTTATGCAAAGTCCACCAGATATTTAAAAAGAGAGGGAGATGTATAGCTGCTTTGCTTTCAGAGAGAGAAGGGCTCCAGTCCAAAGGCCCCTTTGCTCCCCTGCACTAACCCTTGTCACTCCAAGAAGCACAGGCTGACACAGTGATGGAAGTCTTACCCTTCACTACACAGGTGAAAAAATGAGACCCCAAACCGAAGAGCTGGATCCTCACAAATCCCTATTGGTCCTTATGGCAGATTTTCTAGACTCTTCACACATAAGCTTCTGTGACCCGTGCAGTCTTTCTCTCTTTTTTTTTTTTTTTTTTTTTGCAGTACGCAGGCCTCTCACTGCTGTGGCCTCTCCCGTTGCGGAGCACAGGCTCCGGACGCGCAGGCGCAGCGGCCATGGCTCACGGGCCCAGCCTCTCCGCGGCATGTGGGATCCTCCCGGACCGGGGCACGAACCCGTATCGCCTGCATCGGCAGGCGGACCCTCAACCACTGCGCCACCAGAGAAGCCCTATACACTTTTTAAAATCACCTAAAAACCTCTCGTTGTGGGGCTTCCCTAGTGGCGCAGTGGTTGCGCGTCCGCCTGCCGATGCAGGGGAACCGGGTTCGCGCCATGGCCGCTGAGCCTGCGCGTCCGGAGCCTGTGCTCCGCAACGGGAGAGGCCACAGCAGAGGGAGGCCCGCATACCACAAAAAAAAAAAAAAAAAAAAAAAAAAAAACCTCTCGTTGTATGTATGTAAACATGATGATATTATTAATAATAACGGCTAAATCTTCTCAAGAGCTTAGTGTCAAGCACTGTCTAAACACTTAACTGGTATAAATACAATTAAGTTCTATGAGGTCAATACTATTTGATTATTCCCCATTTTACAGATGAGGAAACTGAGGGACAGAGAGATTCAGTAACTTGCCCAGGATGCAGAGAAACCGGGACAAGCCCCGTCAGGCTTGTGCCAGGCTTGTGTGCTCTGAAGCGCACCATGCACTGTCTCCTGTACAAAAGTAAGAAGTTAGAAGAGAGCAATTATCCATTATCCCACCTCGCAGAGTCACCCACTATTGATGGGGATTTAATCTTGTTGGTGTTTCTGGTTGAGATTTCCAAATGCTGGTCACCTCTTGCTGGGAATTTCATCTCTGGCGCAGATAAAGTCATTTTCTTTCATGAGCAGTGCTGGGATAGCACTAGCCATCCACCTGCTTTCTTCAGGAAGCAATATGCACGAAAGCACCTCAAAAGCAAAACAGAGCACTAACCCTTAGCACGTCACCATCACGTTGCTGAGTGCTCTCGGTTCAGAACATTTTGCTCTGGAGGCCAACACACTAGCTGGATGCTTCTTATCTGCCTGGGCTTCTCAGGAGGGATGCTCTGCTTGGGCATCCCTTCTCCCCTGATATGAAAAGAGGCTGACAGTGCAAGATTTGTCCTCAGTTACTTCCTCCCTTCATGAGACTGTTAGTTAAATCATCGGACAAGAACGTCTCAAAATGTCGTGGGTACAAGACTCACTAGGGCTGCTTGGTAAGAGGCAGATTCTTGGGCCTCAGTCTCAGAGATCCTGCTTCAGTGGGTTTTGAGTTGTCCCCAAATCTACATTAACAGTGAGTCGGGTAACCCACAAAGCACACTTTAGGAAACACTGGGTAAGGGCTGTCCCTAAGACACCAAGACCTCCGGTGGGGAACAGCTTGGAGCCCCCTTCAACTGCCGGTCAAGAGAAAACTCAAGGAAAACTTAGTCACTGAGGTTTCTTTTGCTCATTTTTTGTTTTTGTTTTTGGCAGTATTATGTGGAGCAGCTTCCTGCCGAGCCATGGAGATAACCCTACAACCTCTCCTTCATTCATTCCGCAAATGCATTAGTCATGTTGTTCTGATAAGTCTGGTGACTGAGAACAGCTGGCAGGCACTGGGGACGGTTTTACCAGGACTTTTAAAGCATGGAGTGATGGCAGGAACAACTGATAACTTGCTGAATGGCAGGTATTGTTCTAAGAGCTTTACAGAGAAGCCATTTAAACTTCAGAACCCCATGAAATGGAACTACTTCTATCACATTTCACAGACGTGGCACCTGAGAGGTTAAATGGTACAGAGAGGTTAAGTAACTTGCCCAGGGTCACACAGCCAGGAAGTGGTAGAGCTTGATGTGACCCACTCGTCGGGCTCTTGACCGCTAGGCACACAGCTCATGTCCTTCCCTTGGCTTACAAGGTCCCGCATGATTGCCGTCTTACCACCTACTTCTCTAAGCACCTCTGAAAATCGCTCCTCCTCCCCACCAGCACAGGCATTACCACGGGCAGACCTGAATACCCAGCACCCTGTCTCTCACCTGTTAGGCTTTCCCTTTCCCTGCAAGTTCCTCCACCTCTTACTGGGTTAACTCACCCTTCACCTCCCAGTCTCAGCTTAGATGGCGGCTTCCCTCAGAACACTCTGTGGATGACCCAGGTGAGACTGGGGGTCCCTCCTGAGGGATCCCAGCTCCGAGGACGCACCCCTTTCCCAGCATGGGTCACATCCCGTTCCCTGCTTCATCGCCTCAGCTGCCTCCGTTTGGCCTCTCCCAGGACAGGGATGTCCTTGTTCACCATGCCCCTCCCCCTCCCAGCCCGTGCCAGCAAGTGCCGAGCGCACAGTAGGTGCTCTATAGATGTCTGTGAATTAGTGAATGCACGAACATAGCTCCTCAGTGGCCGTGGAGGTGAGGAAAAGGCACCACCAGCTCTCCGGGGGCAGGGAGGACGACGGACAGGAGCTTCTGCCCTGCTGGACCCACGGCCTCATTCAGGCCAAAGCCGCACCTGCCATGGGCTGCCCTCCACCACTGACCAGGCACAGCGAGCATGCTGAGACCTCCCCATCCCTGCGAGGCCTGGGACGCCGCCAACAGGTGCCTTCCGCTCCGGGACATCTGTGGTCCTGGTCGAACCATTCATGGCCTGCACTGCAGTTGAGATTCTTCCTGCCCTTCTCCTTCTCCTCCTCCTCTTCCTCCTTCCTTTCGTCTCTCCTTCCACAAGTACCCAACCTCCACGTCTGCCCTCCCTGCCTTCCCCTGCTCCCACCCCAGGAAATCTCAGGGACGCCTCATCCCGTCCTGGCGCCTGCATCTCGGCACACCTGGATAATGCAGTGGCAGAGCCTGGGTCCTAACTGCTACTCCAGGCCTGTCCCCAAAGTCAGGGCGGCCGCCCAGGTTCTTCCTCAAGTCACCACTAGAACCAACATGCCAGCACACTGTGAAGAAAAGGCTAAATGGGGAAGCGGAGCAAAAGTGGGTGCCTCACCTCCACTCCCATCTCAGAAGGTGCTCCTGAGTGATGGCACAGATGGGGAAGGGGGGCATCCAAGCACCTGCACCGTCACCGCTGCACCCTGGAAACACACCCCGACTGTGGGCGGCACGTGACTTCTCTCCCTCGCCCCTTCCCAGCATCAGACTGGCTGGTGTCCTCAATTCCAGGGAACCGGGAACAACCCCAGTTTGGCTTTTAATGTCAGACAGCGAGTGGCGGAGACGTGCCATGTTCTGCCTCAGGACCAACTGCTCCCTGCCATCAGACAGAGCTTCCCACCAGGCTGCCCGGGCACCGAGAGCAGGGGGACTGTCTGATTGAACATCAAGGAGCAGGCTGTGCCCAGGAGCTCAACAGAAAAAGGCCTGAAGACACGTGGAGAGTCACGGTGATGGGCTTGGGCAGACCTGGGAACAAATCCACAGCCACAGGCTGGCTCCCCTCTTGTTGGCCGAAAGGTACAAAATGGCCAAGACAAAAAAATACACCACGCTGGGTGACCGCCATAAAGTCACCGTGCAAGCGGTCTGCCCACCCTGCTCTTTGAGATACGTTATGCTCTCAATGCACCACAAAGGCCTCCTCACCAGAATCGCCCGCTCCTCCAGCAGTGCCCGATCCCTCCCTACAGCGCCTTCTCTTCGCTCAGGAGTTCAGTAAAGATCTCGGGCTCTACCGCTAGGTCCCAAAAGAACTGGAGAGGCAAACAAACCTTGCCCCCGACAAGAGACAGCAGGAACCAAGGTGGTCTTGGGCCCATGCACCTTTAAATCGCATTGGAAATCGGAGACACTGATTACCTGCCACCACGCCCCCATCCCCCCAAAATGAAGGGCACTGATGATAGAAAAAAACCACCCAGGTACATGCAGACTACGCCTTTCCAAAGGAGTCAGACTGTAACCTAATTTGGAATTAACCTGAAGCTCTTCCATGCTGTGGGAAAGGAACAACTGCCTGTAACCCATTTTAGTTCCCTCTCTTCCAATCACTCAGCCTAGAAAACCCGACAGCCTTTATAGCCCAAAGACATTCCTTACATTTTATGGGATTCCTCTTGCAGGGATCTTAACAAAGGACATGGTAGTAACCATGTCAAAAGCCAGGAGTTCCTGAAGTGCTTTTTTAACAGGGGTATACAGTTACCTTCTTGACCTCAAAGATTCTCTTCTGCCCCCTTCTCCTCCCACTCTAAACCGTCAGGAAACTAGTCTTCGAGTGTTACTAGTAAACAAACCACCCCGGTCAGGTGTTTGAATTATATGAATGCACCATATCCTCCTCTTTTCATTATCACTTTCTCATCTGTCTCTGAATTTTTGAAAAAGCCATTAGGCAATTGCAGAGCAGCTTTATCGCAGATGAAAGTACAAGTCTGCATTAAAAAACAAAAATAAAAAGACTGCCAGTCACAGCCTCACTTGTGTCAGCAAGGTTTGTCTGGATGTGCCAGGAAAAAAAATTTTTTTGATGTTCTGTGATTTTGCAGCCATTTAAATTTTATTAGCAATTATGGAGCCCATTACCACTGACGACATCTTGCAGCTCCAGCCAAGTCCTGGCAACGAGAAGACTACCAGAATATCGGGACCCAGGCAACCTGGCCACATGCGTTGCAGTGACACAGGAACATGAATCCTCCCAGCTCAGGGCGCTTCATTGAGATTCTCCCCTTCTTGTAGGCGGAGAAAAGGCAGCACACAGCGCTGGTAATAACAGAGTTCTCTGGAAGTGGCGGGGAGGACTGGCGAGACGGAGTGAGGCTGATATTTGTGCAAAAGAGTTGATTTGAAAGAAGACGTCAGGATGACTCCATGCCACTAATTTCTCAGCTGGTGACTGTATTGCTATTTAAATTGGCGGTTTCCAAGAAAGCAGTGGCAGGTCTCAAACAGCAGCTGCCATCACCCGGGAGGGACTGAGGAAGCCAGATGGGGCTTGGTGGGGCCTCTGGCAGATGCCATTCGAGTTGCCCTGTCACCACCAGAATAGGATTAGAACGACACTGGCAGGAATGTGAGAGGGGGAGCCGTAACTAAATAATAAAACGAAACTTTCCAAGAACTGGGAGCTTTGGTGACTTCAGAAATGAAAAAGTTCCTCTCCTCTAGGAAGATACTAAATTGGACACACTGCTCCCAGTTTTTCTCTAGGCTCCAGGATGCCTTAAGCCTCAACAGACCTGACTCAACATCCCCCAACCAGAGAGTCTGGGGTCTCCTGTCCGAGCTCCAAGGGAAGGGGAACCAGGACCTCTGGTAGAGAGTCTGATTCCTCTTACCTTCCGGTAGGGACGATGGGGACATGAGATCACTGAAGTTGGCACGGGGCTCCTCCACCCTAGGCTGCTGCACAGCACACCCCTCAAAACAGGGCATCACGGGGTCCCTGGGTTCTGTCTTCTGAAAATGGTCCAGGGAAGGGACTTGATCACTTTGACTAGTGTGCTGCCGTCCTGAATAGTCCCAGTATTTCTGAAATAGAACGGTCCACCTTCCTTAGTTTAGAGAACCTGTTAGAAAGTAGAATCTAGTGAGCATCTTCCAGCACATCTTTTTTTTTTTTTTTTTTTGTGGTACGCGGGCCTCTCACTGCTGTGGCCTCTCCCGTTGCGGAGCACAGGCTCCGGACGCGCAGGCTCAGCGGCCATGGCTCACGGGCCCAGCCGCTCCACGGCACGTGGGTTCCTC
>NC_041229.1:87953211-87964532 GCF_002837175.3 Physeter macrocephalus | reverse complement strand
CTCTCACTGCTGTGGCCTCTCCCGTTGCGGAGCACAGGCTCCGGACGCGCAGGCTCAGCGGCCATGGCTCACGGGCCCAGCCGCTCCACGGCACGTGGGATCCTCCCGGACCGGGGCACGAACCCGTGTCCCCTGCATCGGCAGGCGGACTCGCAACCACTGCGCCACCAGGGAAGCCCTTCCAGCACATCTTTGGTGACTGTGGGAGCCCGAGGGGGGCCTGGATCAAAAATTCCCTGGCAACCCTGGAGACTCTCCCTTTCAGGGAATATGCATCGCTGGGGAAGGGAGAAGATGGGAAAGTGTATTTTATTAAGTGCCTGCTATGCGCCAGACATCAGCACTCGAACATCTGACTCTCATACCCCCCTTTCCAGACCTGCTCCCATTTCGCAGACGAAGAAACTAAGGCTCCAGAAGGGAAGTGAATAGCCAGTGACAGAGCTGAGATCTAAGGACTCCACACTGCCAATAAGAGTACAGCTATTGTTTACTGAGCACTTGCTTTGTGCCAGCAGCAGTTTGAAGAGTTTTCAAGGTTTTAGTTCATTTAACCCTCATAAAAATTCCCCGGGACTTAAGGGAACTGAGGCTAAGTACCTTGCCCAGGGCCCACAGTTCACATGTGACAGAGCTAGGATTCAACCCAGGCCCTGTGGCCCCAGAGCCAGCCCCTCCCACTCTGCACGCTGCCTCCTGTCCCGAAACACAGCAAGCACCCCAAGGAAAACAGACACACGTGGTATGTTTATCTGTTTGGAAATGTCAGGACCTTTGGCTGAAACGCCCTATGCGGACAATCAGAGAAAATGAATTCAATTTCACCGACTCTAAGACACCACCAATTCTAAGGGATGCCACTAATTTACATACAACTGAGAAAGAAAAAAACTCTCCAATTAAACTAGGACACACGTTTTCTTACCCCATCGATTATAAGAGGTATCTCACTTTCAGAGACCTGAAAATGTAAAAAGATGTGTGTCTTAGACTTAAAGAAACACTGAAGGCCTTCGAATGAGCAAGATGGTGAAATGCACGATAGACTCAGGGTGGAAACAAGGTTCTCTGAGTGCAGAGTATCCGAACGCTAAATCTAATTTTCCAAGCAAACCTGATAATCCCAATTTTATGTGCAAGCTTCCGATTTAGAAACTAATTCGTTTCTCATGTCTTTGTGCAGGACAAAAAAGCTGTCTACAGCCCAATCTGGCTGGGAGCCCTCCCAGCTTCCTCCCAGGTGGACTGGAAAGCAGAGAGCTACAGGTATCAATTTAGTTACAGCACATCCCACCCCTGTGGCTTTTAAAGGCACAGGACTTTCACAGGCTGCCCTACACACTAACTACTTTCTTTGCTAATCATGGAAGTAGCCAAGTCAAGGCACCAGGTCAGAGAAGTAAGACTACTTTTATAACTGACTTTAAAAGAATATATTTATTTTCTCATATAAAGCACTCTCCCCAGGCTTTCAACTACTCCTGTTCTATTGACACACCTGGTCCTGCTCCATGACCACCAGCTATAAAGGCAGGAGTAGAAAAATAACAACAAATTACCCCAAGTGGATGCAGTGAGAACCCATCCAGCACAGGGACATCCAAGGGAGCTGACTGTGCAGGCCTGGTCCTGGGTGGCACTGGCCACTGCACACTCTACTTTGTCAATAATGCACCCAGGGCTTCCCTGGTGGCGCAGTGGTTAAGGATCCGCCTGTCAATGCAGGGGACACGGGTTCGAGCCCTGGTCCGGGAAGATCCCACATGCCATGAAGCAACTAAGCCCATGCGCCACAACTACTGAGCCTGTGCTCTAGAGCCCGCGAGCCACAACTACTGACCCCACGTGCCACAACTACTGAAGCCCGCACGCCTAGAGCCCGTGCTCTGCAACAAGAGAAGCCACCGCAATGGGAAGCCTGTGCACCACAACAAAGAGTAGCCCTCGCTCACCGCAACTAGAGAAAGCCCACGTGCAGCAAAAGATCCAACTCAGCCAAAAATAAATAAATAAATAAATTTATATTTAAAAAAAAAAATAATGTGCCCGGTGTGGCAGGTTATTAGTGTCCTGGAACTTGAGAATGGAACCTTATTTAGAAATAGTGCATATATATAATCAAGTTAAGATGAGGTCATGCTGGATGAAGATGGACCCTAAGCCAACGATGGGTATCCTTTTAAGAAGAGGGAAATTTGGACACAGAGACACATGCATAGGGCGGACTCCAGGTGATGACGGAGGCAGAGACTGGACTGTTGATTCTACAAGTCAAAGACGCCAAGGAATGCTGGTGACGAAGCACGGAAGGACCGTTCCCTAGAGCCTTCAGAGAGAGGACGGCCTTGTGGACACCTTGATTCTGGATGTCCAGCTTCCAGACCTGGGAGAGAATATATTTCAGTTCTTTTAAGCCATCGGTTTGCAGTATTTTGTTAGAGCAGCCCCAGGCAACTGATATACCCAGAGAGTTTTGGAGCACTTTGTATTTCTCCACCTAGTGTAAAATTGCTGGCATCTTCAAACAGCGGCCAGGGTCCTTTTAGAAAAGTGAGCATATGGTCACATTCGTGTTAAGGTCAAGTGTAGCCCGACAAGCCAGAAATTGTCCCTACGTAGCTGTCAGGAGACTACATGGGGATTTATACAGCGATCCCAACATCTGGACTGCACCATCGGCACAGGTCACAAAGCACACATCTGGGAGCGGGGAGAGGACCTGGAAGGCTGTGACTTCTAAGAGTCCTAGACCTTGGAGGCTGCAGGGGGCGGTGCGGGTTTCATGCCAACAGCGTGAAGGCAGAGACTTCAGAAGACTGTTCAAGCAATGCAGCAAAATGCTGTCATCAAAATCCACTTAGGTGCTTAATTGTGCGGGACTAGGGTAGACCTGGGAACACTCTGGTGGGTGGGGGACAAGTGCAGGGCTGTGAAGACACAGGTTCCCAGCTGAACGCAGTAGAGCTACTTCCAAACCCCCCTCCCTGTGACCCAAAGGGCCTGCCCGGCTCACCCCAGGCCCTCAAGTATTTGTTTCCTTCCCTCATACAGCGGCTTCTGTGTGTCTGGCTGCCTCCCTGGAGCTCTAAGCTAAAAAGAATTTCATAAGAGCTCATGACTGTGTGTTCAAGACTCCCTGGAGTGAAAAGAAGATATTGACCCAGCAAAGGAAGGGGTTTCTAAGGCTTAGGCTTTCAAAGAGACAGCAGGAAGAGACGGGGTGTGCAAGGGATGGCCTGGACGTCTAGCATTGCAGGACCAGGAATGTCACTGCAGACTTGGGTTTGAGGATAATGTCACCGGCAGTTTTGAGGGAACAGTATCAGTTAGCACTTACTGAATGCTTAACCCAGGCCAGGCACCCCAGCTCCGAGCCTCACATACATTAGCTGATTTAAGACTGACAGCAATGCCCTGCGGTCAGCAGAGCTGATCTTCACCCTATTTCTAACTTGCATTACCACCTGGACATACTGCCTATTAAATGTTTTAACTATCACCCCCTGAAGTAGGTACTGTTATTATCCCCATTTTACAGATGAGGAAATTGGTGTAGAGGTAGGTAAGTTGGTGCCCAGAACCTCAGAGGTCATAAATGGAGGCTGGCCCCCAAAGCCCCTGTTTTTAACCACAGGATTTATGGTCTCACATCTGAGATGAAAGAAACTAAGTGAAGTGGGGGCCATGCCTGGAATTATCTGAGATGTTTAAAAATAACTACACAAACAAAATGACTAAGTTAGAAAAGAACAACATTAACACACACGGGTCTTGGATTCCTTCCGCACCACAAGTGCTGGGAAGGAATGTGAACTTTCATTCTGAAGCATTTAATGGACAGAGTGTTAAACCACAGTGATATTGTCTAGACCCCCGTTTTCTGAAGCTCGGCGTCTTCAGAAGGCTTTTGAAATTCAGCATTTAACAATGGCTTGCCAGGCTCCACCCACCCCTCCCGGCGGGGAGGTTGATAAAAGAAAGCCCACACCTACTGGGCTGGGCCAGCCCACAAAAGCCCAAATCGATCGAATTATCCCTTGGAAGTATGTGTATTAGATGCCTCAGGCTGCCGTAACAAAGTACCACAAACTGGGTGGCTCTAAGCAACAGAAATGTATTCTCTCATATTTCTGGAGGCCAGAAGACTGCAGTCAAGGTGTCGGCAGGGCCATGCTCCCTCTGAGATCCAGGGTAGACTCTTTCCCTGCCTCTTTTTAGCTCCCGGGGGGCAGCTGTCAATTCTTGGGATTCCTTGCCTTGTAGCTGCATCACTGCCATCTCTGCCTCTGTTGTCACATGGCCTTCATCCCTCACATCCTCACACTGCTTCTTATAAGAACACCAGTCATATTGGATTAAGGGCCCACCCGACTCCAGTGTGACCTCATCTTAGCTAATCACAACCTCAACATCCCAGGTCCAAGTAAGGTCACATTTGGAGATACTGGGGGTTAGGACGACAACATGTCCTCGGAGGGGACATAATTCAACCTGTAACAGTAAGGTTCTTACTTTCAAACTGTTAAAGAAAAAAAATAGAAGCAGGATTGTCTGTGAACCTCATCCTGTTACACAGCTGTGGGACAGCTGTCACTCACTCATTACGTAATTTTTAAAAAATGAGAGATGGGTAGATGGCTGGGTTAGTTTTGCTAGGGGTGTTGTAACAAAGTGCCACGACTTTGTGGTACGACAGAAATGTACTGTCTCCCCGTTCTGGAGGCCAGAAGTCTTAAATCATAATGTCAATAGGGCTGGTTCCTCCTCAGGGCTGAAGAAGGATCTGTTCCTGGCCTCTCTCCTTGGCTTGTAAATGGCCATCCTCTCTCTCTGTCTCCCCATCGTCTTCCCCCTGGATGGATCTCGGTGTCCAAATTCCCCCTTCCTATAAGGGCGTATTGGATATGGTTCACTCTAATGACCTCATTTTAACCTGATTACCTTTATAAAGGCCTTATCTCCAAATAAGGTCACATTTTTTCATTTTTTCATGCTATCTTAATTTTTAATGTTTTTAATTGTATAGCTGATATACAGTATTATAAAAGTTACAGGTGTACAATATAGTGATTCACAATTTTTAAAGGTTAAACTCCATTTATAGTTATTAGAAAATATTTGCTACATTCCCCGTGTTGTACAATATATTCTTATAGCTTATTTTATACCTAATAGCTTGTACCTCTTAATCCCCTACTCTTACACTGCCCCTTCCCCCTCCCCACAGTAACCTCTCGTTTGTTCTCCATATCTGAGTCTGCTTCTTTTTTGTTACATTCACTAGTTTGTTGTATTTTTTAGATTCCACATATAAGTGATATCATACAGTATTTGTCTTTCTCTGCCTGACTTATTTCACTTAGCATAACGCCTTCCAAGTCCGTCCATGTTGCTGCAAATGGCAAAATTTCATTCCTTTTTATGGCAAGGTCACATTGTGAGGTACTGGGGTTAGGACTTCAACATATGAATTTGGGGGCCGGGGACACAATTCAACCCATAATGATAGCGTTGTGCCGGTTTTGCTTCTTACACAGCGGAAGAGGAGGATTAGATCCCACTGTAGTTGCATCCCCCAGCTCATTGACAGGCTGCCTTCCCAGGTCACAGCATGTCAGCTCTCACCACCCTCTTCTCCGAGAAAAGACAGAGCAGCCTAAGAGGGAAAGAAGCAAGCTGTACCCACCCCATGGAAACTGCCTGATTTCCTGGGGCATTTTGCATGTGAGCCAAGCAGTAGATGCCTTGGTGAAATCGCTGAATTACTGCTAAAGTTTGGTGAGAAGAATAACTCAGAATCCAGTTATTTCCCCCTCATCTCTGCTTGCCCTGGAGCACCAGGTTTAAAAGAAAACATTATATGTGGCGCCACCTAGAGGCCGATGATGAAGACCGTAAAAAGGAAAGGAAGAGTTTCTGACTGGGCTTTCCTCCCCTTACATTCCTTGGTGATCATTATTTCAAACTTGCCCTCTCAGCCCAATCTCCTGGATTTCTGCCATCACACTGGTGCAACTAAAAGCCGTGCTCAAGAAATGGCTGGGAACACTAAAAGCAAATAAAATTCAAATTCCATTTTTTCACCTATTTTTCTACGTCTCTGGATTTGGAGATTCATTAAAATTTTATCATTTGACAAGATTCTTGAATTTAGCCCCAGCCCCAGCCCCGCCAACACACACACACACACGCACACACACACACACACACACAAAGGGCCTGGGACTTGAAAAGTCTGTACATGTCTCAAAAATAGCGATCAATATAATTTTTCAAAGAAGAAAACGAACCACCTTGTAACACGGCTCAACCCTCCAAGATCCCTCCCCCATTTGGTTAGACCACAGAGAGATGGCAGCTGCCATCCAACACAAAGTTGGCAGGAGATCTTAAGGCTCTTGATTCCAGGTCACATGTATGTTCTAGAAATTTGGATTGCCGCTTTATTATTACAGCAAGGGGCAGTAATAAAGTACAGTCTCTTCTTTCAGAGATTCACAGGACTAATAGCCGCTTTAGAAATCATTTCCAGGTATACCTCGTATTACTGCATTTCACCTGATCACACTTTGCAGATACTGAGTTTTTTACAAATTGAAGGTTTGTGGCAACCCTGTGTCAAGCCATTTTCCAACAGCATTTGTTCACTTTGTGTCTCTGTGTCACATGTTGGTAATTATTACAATATTTCAAATGTTTTCATTATTATTATATTTGTTATGGTGATCTGTGATCAGTGATCTTTGATGTTACTATTGTCATTGTTTTGGGGCTCCACAAACCATACCCATATAAGACGGCGAACTTAATTGATAAATGTTGTGTGTGTTCTGACTGCTCCATCAACCAACTGGCCATTCCCCCAGCTCTCTCCCTCTCCTCAGGCTTCCCTATTCCCTGAGACACAATATTAAAATTAGGCCAAATAATAACCCTATAATGACCTCTAAGTGTTCAATTGAAAGGAAGAGTCACAAGTCTCTCACTTTAAATAAAAAACTAGCAATGATGATTATGCTTAGGGAGGAAGGCATGTTGAAAGCCAAGACAGGCCAAAAGCTAGGCCTCTAGTGCTGAACAATTAGCCAAGCTGTGGATACAAAGGAAAAGTTCTTGAAGGAAATTAAAAGTGCTGCTCCAGTGAACACACAAATGATAAGAAAGCAAAACAGCCTTATTGCTGATAGGAAGAAAGTTTGAGTAGTCTGGATAGAAGATCAAACCAGCCACAACATTTTAAGCCAAAGCCCGATCCAGAGTGAGGCCCTAACTCTTCAATTCTGTGAAGGCTGAGAGAGGTAAGGAAGCTGCACAAGGAAAGTTTGAAGCCAGCAGAGGTTGGTTCATGAGATTTAAGAAAAGAAGCCATCTCCATAACGTAAAAGTGCAGGGTGAAGCAGCAAGTGCTGATGTAGAAGCTGCAGCAAGTTACCCAGAAGATCTAACTCAGATAATTAATAAAGGTGACTATAAATTTTGAATGTAGACCAAACAGCAATATACGGGAAGAAGACGCCATTTAGGACTTTCATAGGTGGAGAGGAGAAGTCAATGCCTGGCCTCAAAACTACAAAGGACAGGCTGACTCTCTCGTTAGGAGTTTAAAAGAGCTGGTGATTTTAAGTTCAGGCCAATGCTCATTTACCATTAAAAAGTCTAAGGCCGTTAAGAATGATGCTAAATCTACACTGCCTGTGCTCTATATGAAACAACAAAGCCAGGATGACAGCACATCTGTTGACAACATGGTTTACTGAATATTTTAAACCCCCTCTTGAGGCCTACTGCTCAGAAATAAAGATTCCTTTCAAAATAGTACTGCTCTCTGACAATGCACGTGGTCACCCAAGAGCTCTGATGGAGATGGACAGATTCATGCTGTTGTCATACCTGCTAACACCACATCGATTCTGCAGCCCATGGATCAAGGAGTCATTTTGACTTGCAAGTCTTATTTTTTAAGAAATACATTTCATAAGGCTACAGCTGTCAAAGGTAGTGATTCCTCTGATGGATCTGGGCAAAGTAAATTGAAAAACTTCTGGAAGGACTCACCATTCTAGATGCCATTAAGAACATTCGTGATTCATGGGAAGAGGTCAAAATATCAACATTCACAGGAGTTTGGAAGAAGTTGATTCCAATCCTCACAGAAGACTTTGAGGGGTTCAAGACTTCAGTGGAGGAAGTAACTGCAGATGTGGTGGAAACAAGAGACCTAGAACTAGAAGTGGAGCCTGAAGATATGACTGAATCGCTGCAATCTCATGATAAAACTGTAATGGATGAGGAGAGTTACTTCTTATGGATGAGCAAAGAAAGTGGTTTCTCCAGATGGAATCTACTCCTGGTGAGGATGCTGTGAAGACTGTTGAAATGATGACAAAGGATTCAGAATATTACATAAACTTAGTCGATAAGAAGCAGCAGCAGGTTTGAGAGGACTGACTCCGCTTTTAAAAGAAGTTCTGTGGCTAAAATGCTATCAAATACAGTTCTGTGGCTAAAATGCTATCAAACACAGCATTGCCGCCACAGAGAAATCATTCATGAAAGAGTCAATCAATGCAGCAAACTTCACTTTTAAGTAACATTTTAAGAAATTCCCACAGCCATGCCACCCTTCAGCAACTACCACCGTGATCAGTCAGCAGCCATCAACACCGAGGCAAGATCCTCCACCAGGAAAAACATTGCAATTCGCTGAAGGCTCAGATGATGGTTAGCATTTTTAAGCAAGAAAGTATTTTTTAATTAACGTATGTACATTATTTTTTAGACATAATTCTATTGCATACTTAATAGACTACAGTATAGTGTAAACACAACTTTCACATGCACTGGGAAACCAAAAAATTTGTGTGACTCGCGTTATTGCGGTGGTCTAGAAGTGAAACCACGGTATCTCCAAGGTATGCCTGTACACAGAAAAACGTTTTCAATGTTTCTTAATTTTTTAAAAAAATCATATGAGTAGTGATAACATACAGTACGATCCTGTTCAGAAGAATAACAGAGATCCATGTACAGAAAGACTGAATGAACCCCCCGGTGGTCTCTGATGGAGGAAGGTTATGAGGACTTACACTCTGGGACAGCTGACAGGGTCTGCATCATCTCTCTGTGGCTCAGTTTCCTCATCTGGAGAGAATAACAGTCCCTTTCTCATAAGGCTGGTGACAATCCATGAGTTACTGTAATGTAAAGTGACTGAGACTGTGCAGCCCAGGGGAAGCTCAAGTAACGGCATGTCATTGCTCTTGCCATAATCAGGGCTTCCATGGAACTTGTACGTTTTTCTAAAACATATCCTTATTCCTTTATTACAACAAAAAGTTATTTGGCTAAAACGATCACTTAGGGCATTCCACTAAGCAAGAACAGAAATACACTCAGACTATCCTCAAATGAGCCTCTACTCTCAAAACTCTAAGGTGGAAAATTTAATGACTCCACCCGATTGGAAATTTACTCTAGTCCATTAATAGATATTTCACAAGGTCGGAAACACAACTAGTACATAGGGGGTTGGGAAAACATCCTACCTCTTTAGATAACTTAAAAAATGAAAATTAAAATATGTAACTGTTTTCAACTTTTTTTTTTTTTTTTTTTTTTTTTGTGGTATGCAGGCCTCCCTCTGCTGCGGCCTCTCCCGTTGCGGAGCACAGGCTCCGGACGCGCAGGCCCAGCGGCCATGGCTCACGGGCCCAGCCGCTCCACGGCATGTGGGATCCTCCCAGACCGGGGCGCGAACCCGGTTCCCCTGCATCGGCAGGCGGACGCGCAACCACTGCGCCACCAGGGAAGCCCTTTCAACTATTAAACGAACCAGAAAACCGATTTTTTAAAAAAGGTATTTCCCAATGCTGCCAAGACTAAAATAAAGCCAGACGTCTCACATGTTGCCAGTGAGCAAGCTGATGCAAACCATTAGCAGAACAAGTGGGCAAGAGCCAGAAAAGGCTCCTGTCCTTCAACTTGGTCATTGCATTTCTGAGAATCGAGCTGAAGAACATTTCTCAAAACAGGGGGAAAGTCATATCTACCCTCATTTCACAGCCGTGAGCACTATTTCTAACAGTGAAAAACTGGAAACAACATAAATACCAAATAATAAGTAAATAAACTACATTCACCAAGTGAATGGGCCACTTAAGCGTTAAAAGTGATAGGGAAGTATGGGGAAAAACATAGAAAAATGTTAATATGTTGAAATGTTACCTGGGGAAAAAATTAAAATATAAAATCGTACACCTATGGTGATTACAACTGAGAAAAGCCTGAATGTAAACTTGTAAGACGCTCACAGTGGGTCTGTTAGCGTACAGACTCTATGTGGGATTCTGTTTTTCTCCTTCCCTGTTCCCCCGATTTTTACAATATAACATTTTATTACCTTTACAATAAAAAAGTTTCTTCCTGTCTCACGAAAATCTTTCCTCTGCCGTGGATACCGAATAGCTGCTCTCTGCCTCGTATCCCTCCAAGACACACTTCTCCAGGCCGTTCTCTCACCCTTCGGAAAGTGCAAGCCTTCTCCTCGTTTAAGTGTATTCTTTTCTAAATGCCAAAGCTATTTCGTAGGGCTTTTGAGGCAATCACCTCTACCAAGTGAGAACATCAGCCGCCTTCTCTCTCCTTCCTGTAAGTACCAAGTTGTTCCAAAGAATCAGAGAAAGAGCTCTGTAACTTCTGAGCAAGACACAGAAGGAGGTGGCACAAATTCTAAATGGACAACTCTCAGGGAGCCCTTGAAAGGATGGACCAGATGGTACCTACCCTGGAGACCTCAGCCCAGCCCATCCTGGCTCTGGCTGAAACCATCCTGTATTTCTACCCTCCAGGCATGGATAAGTTCCTTAATCGACCCTAAACATTGTTTTGTTTGTTTGTTTGTTTTTTTAGTTCAAGTCTCTCATTTTATTTATTTATTTTAAAAAAATTTTTAAATTTTTTTAACATCTTTACCGGAGTATAATTTTTTTTACAATGGTGTGTTAGTTTCTGCTTTATAACAAAGTGAGTCAGCTATATATACATATATCCCCATATCCCCTCTCTCTTGCGTCTCCCTCCCACCCTCCTTATCCCACCCCTCTAGGTAGTCACAGAGCACTGAGCTGATCTCCCTGTGTTATTCGGCTGCTTCCCACTAGCTACCTATTTTACATTTGGTAGTGTATATATGTCCATGCCACTCTCTCACTTCGTCCCAGCTTACCCTTCCCACTCCCCGTGTCCTCAAGTCCATTCTCTGCATCTGCGTCTTTATTCCTGTCCTGCCCCTAGGTTCTTCAGAACCATTTATTTTTTTTTTT
>NC_041229.1:87897035-87953168 GCF_002837175.3 Physeter macrocephalus | reverse complement strand
CTGCAATGAAGATTGCGGTACATGACTCTTTTTGAATTATGGTTTTCTCAGGGTATATGCCCAGTAGTGGGATTGCTGTCAACCCTAAACATTTTCATCAGCAGAAGTAAAAAAGCAAAAGAGACTTAAACACCCGACAATAGGGGAATAATTAGGTTACAGTGCATCTACTTGATGGAACAGTAGGTAACCTCCCAAAACAACAATTATTGTTGCTACACATATGGTAATGCGGCAAAGGGCCTCTAAAGTGAAGTAGAAAAAGCAGGTTACTCAATCACGCGTCCCCATGACAATGAATATACTTTGTGTGGACTGACCAATAACAGTTAACGTTTACAAGTCACTGACTATACCCAGGCATTGTGCTGTGTGCTTAACATGCATTAAAACATCACAACAATGTCACTTAGAAGGCTGATCATTCTCATTTTGGAGAGGAGGGAATTGAGGCAGCAGAAGGTTAAGGAATTAATTCTCATTTAATCCTTCCAATGGCTAAGTTTTAGACCATTCTGGTAACTTTCCTAAGATCACACAGCGCTGGGGGAGAGGGATGGAAGGGAGGGCTGGGATTTGGACACAGTCCTTCTCCAGGGCTCACACCCTCAGGTCCTAGACTGGGAAGGGAATATGTAAGAAATCTGAAATGCAAGGAAACTTTGTCTTAGAAAAAGGACTTCTTTTCCTTCCCTCTATTGGGAAGGAAACTTTCTAGTGTTCTTCTGTTTTTAGAATTTAAAGACCAAAGGAAAAAAGACGGGCAACAGAGGAAAGGTTTTTTGAATGCATGTGTTTATGTGTATGGTTTTTTAAATTATGTTTTGATCAAAAGACTAAATAAATGCCAAGCAAGTCTCTACTACACTTGGGGGTGACGGGTCGGAAATGAGGAGAAAAAAATTAATGGAGAATAGCCAAGGTGAGCCTGTTCCAAACCAAACCAAACTGTGCCAGGCAGCTGCCCACACTATCTTTTCTTTTCTTTTTTTTTTTTTAAATTTCTCTTTCCACCAACTCTTCCTGCTTATGCATGAATTCTGAAATCATGGAACTGGACTGGCACAGGACACAGCTCGTTACAGAGAACTTTAATATCACACAGTTGAAATTGACGAAGCTGGGGATACAACTTAGGTCTCCACTTCCGATCCTGTATTCTGTCACAAACGTGTCCCGTTCTGAATATTCCCAGCTCAGCTGAAGAGGATCTGCATTTACTGGAGTTCAAATACACACCATATTCCAAAAATGATCATTCCACACATTCAGAGTGTTTAATAATGCTCAAAACTGGACAGATTTATAGGGTTCACGCGTACTATCTCATCTGAAACTCAAATTACAAACATTCAATTTCTAGCAATTTTGAAGCCAGGCTAGAAACAGAAAAAGCTGCAATAGACATAATACTCTTTTTTAATTCTGCAAAAATAAAAATGCATTATGTATAATAGTCTATTCAGAAGAAATCACAAGCAACAAACAAAATGGACTATTTCCCACAAAAAAACACACCCTCAACCCAACCCCTCCCAAAATTTCTCTGAAGAGCGGGGGCAGGCAGCAGAGATACTGGACAGATCTCAGAGGGGCCAGTCTCAGAGGGAGTACATCACGAGGAAGAGGGGGCCTGGCTCCAGAGGGGGCCCCCAACCCAGTGCTCCTTCCTGGGCGTCAACAAGCTGAGCCTCAAATCCCGGTAACAGCTATGTGAAAAGTTCAAATTATCATCTTCTCCTCATTTCCTCAGCTGGCTCCCAAAAAGACAGCAGATTCAGAGCCAGAACGCATAGTTCTCCTGTGCGAGAGGCCCTGTGGCCTGGTGCCCAAAGCCCAGGAAAGAGCCAAGAACCACTGTCCAGCTGTGTGATTCCCCAGGTACCGGACAACCCGAGGCCCAGGACTCCCGGCTGTACTTCCTGCCGGCCAGCGTGCCATGGCCCAGCGCCCTCTGCAGCACCAAACTTTGGCAAAGAAGAGAAGCACACCTCTACGGGGCAGGGAGTATGATCATTCCCCTTCCTGGAGGCCCCTCAACTCACAACCCTGGTGCCTCCTTTCTCACAGATTACCACTGACTCACATCTCACGCGGATGTGGGGACAAAACGGGAGAGAGGCTGAAGAAGGAGGGGCTGGGGAGGATCAGAAAGAACCCCGGTCCTGGTGGTGCCCACTGGAAGGTGATGTCCAGGTGTTGGCAAAGAAAAGGACATTTGGAAGCAGATTAGTACGAAGTCAGTACCGACTCCATGCTAGATACTTGACGTGATGCTACAGCTTATTTCATCCTCAAGAATACTGCACAATGTAGGAGACGTGCAAGATGGTTGCCAGCCTGGACCCTGGGGTCAGGCAGCCCTGGGTTCAAATCCAGGTGTGCTGCTTGCTGGTTAGAAGATACTGAAGCTACACAGCCTCTGGGAGTCTCAGCATCCTTGAGTGTAAAGTGAAGGCAGTGAGAGTCTCCCAGGGGGAGGGTGAGTAGAGCCTGGTGGACAGGTCCTCTGCTCTCCCAAAGCTGTGGCTCCCACCCCACCGAGACCCCTGTTTCTGCACAGACCACGCTGCTCTGAGACAGAACTACAGGTGGAGAGGGCAAGACAGCCCTGCCCCCAGAGGCCCTGGCCCCGCCGTGGGCAGCCCGCAGAGTGTGCAGGGCTGAGTCAGACCCAGAACTCCTCGCGGATGCCCCAGGACTGCCGCCACCCTCCTCCTGCCCCAGCAAAGGGCCAGGCCACTCACGGCACTCCTTCTCGTCACTCTTGTCGAAGCAGTCGGGCAGCCCATCGCACTGCCAGGCGCCAGGGATGCACCGCCCGTTGCTGCACATGAAGTTGCCTGGAATGTTGCACTCGTTGGTGAAGTTGTTCCCGGGGAGCAGTTGGCTCTCTGTGGGAGAGAGGGGACAGGGAGGTCAGACGGCGCCGCCAAGGCGGCAAGGACCCGGGACCGCACAACTCTTCTTCGACACGGATTGTGTATGTGAGACTTCTGGTGGGTGACATCGCCTCTCTGGGACTCAGTTTTCTCATCTGTGAAAGGGACCCATAATCTGCTCCACCCCCAGGGATTCTGCGAGGACTAAATGGAGAGACCCAGGTAAAGCCCTTCGCTGGTGCTGAGCACACAACAGGGGTTCACGGACTTTCCTTCTTTCTCTGTCAAAAAGCCTGGTAGTAAAACCCACACGTTCTTTTCTGGCCATCAGCAGTGGCTAAACAGGAAGGTGCCAAGACAGACGGAGCGCAGGACTCCCAGTACCCAGCAGCAGGAACTGCAGGCTCCATCCAGACCTCAGACTCTGCGGCCCTATGATCACAGAATCCTTGCACTTGGGCCAAGTCAGCAGGAATACGGGGACATCATTTCACTTTAGGAAACAGGAATCACCCACAAAAACCAACCTGCCCGGGGTCACACGGGCAGACCAAGGCCAGACCAAAACTTCAACACAGGCCTTCTAACCCCAAGAGAGTCCCAAGGTCCCTGGACTGCTTGCCAAGAGTTCCAGGAGATTTAGCACCGAGCCCCAAGGTTTAGATTCGACTCCACTGAACACAGGCACAGAATGCCAAGGCCCTCACCCAAAAGTGCGAACTCTTAGGCTGGAAAGCAAACAGGGAAGGCCAAGGAGAGCTACATTCATCCACCAGTGGACCCCGGGGGCAGACTGTCAAGGGAGCCAGAAATGGATCAATCTGATCCGTCTGAGCTACTGTGATCGATGGCTGGGAGATCAGGAGCCATCAGGAAATAAAACAGTCTTAGAGGAAAAGGAGAAATAAAAGACCGGTCCCTCCAGGGCTCCCTCCTGAGTCTTCAATAAGCATTTATTGAACATTTACGACCAGACACTTCTGCTAAGTGTTAAAGATGCAGAGATGAAGGCTAGGGCTCCTCCCTCCGGGCTGGAAAGGCACAAGGGTATACTAACAATTTTAGTGCCCTGTACTAAGAGGGATGTCCAGACCTGCCTGGGGGGTAGCAGGAGGAGAGCAGGGCCCATGATGCTCTTCCACAAGCTTTGCCAAGAGAAGCATCTCATGCCGGACCCCTGACATCACACCTTCTTTCATGCCACTATCCTTTACATGTGCTGTAATTTTTACCTGGAATGCCCTTCAACTCATGGGGTCTCCTGGAAATCCCGACACACCCATTAGCGTACAACTTCTGTGTTATTCTGCCTCTGAAGTCTTCCCCAAGGAGAAATGGGCAGTCACCCTGTTGTGTGCCTAGGGTTCTACTGGGGTTACACTAAAAACATTTTACAGCTGGAACGAGTGGGCACAAAATTGGAAAAGACAGAGCCAGAGGCAAGCGGTACCACACCTGCCCAGGCGCCATGGATATTCCTTATAGACCATCTGCCCCACTGCACTGAATTAATACTGTACATGAACACCCTACTGAAAATGAGCTTGTGTAATTCACTGAAGAATTCTAGAAGAGCAGCTACAGTGAGGGGCCTCATCTTGCCCTAAAAACCTGCACTGGGTTCCTAAAAATCTTCCTTGTCCCCTCCTCACTCAATCACCCCCTACGATGGCCAATCACCAAGTCCTACACGCTAGTCTCCACTGCCACAGCCATGACTGCAGCCCAGATCACCACCATCTCTTACCAGGATCACTGCCACAAGTGACCCCAGCCTCCCCTCAAGTCTGTCTCAGAGGGACCTTTCTAAAAAGCAAATCGATCATGACACTTCTTGACTTTAAAAAGCCACTGAATGGCTCCCCAATGCTCTTAAGATAAAGTCAGAATTCAAGGCATTAAAGAAAGGTCACAGGAAAGAGGTGGCATTTGCAGTGGATGTTGGTAGACAAAGAGATGAAACGTAAGGACCCCTCACGTCTACAGAAAGATGGCAAAGACCGGGGCAGGAAGGCTCAGCGCAGGCCACGATGGGTATAGAATAAAAAAACACAGAGCTCTGATAGTGAGGAATTGCGAAAAGACTGTGCCCCTATTTCCCCAATTCTACACCAAGGTCAGATATCACTAATCACAGGACTCTGTCCACTGAGCCCACTGTCGATATCAGAATCCCTCTCAAGACTCGACTTGAGGAAGCCACCACCAACCTTGAGATGGTCGTGAAGCCAATTCCCCACCTCCGGGCAGAGGTGCAAGATGCCAGAGTGGGTCTCGTAGGAGAGGAGTCTAGAAGGACAGCCTGGAGCTGGATCTCAGCCAGACACACAATACATAACACTGAGAACCTACACGTTCCAGCTGTTTCCTAACAACTGCTCTGGGTTCCCCCGACGCCAGCAGGGAACTCTTCAGGGCTCCAGAACGTAACTGCCATTCTGATTTGCTCGGAAATCACTTACGCTTGCTTGTGCAGAACCAGCTCCTCGAAGGCAAGCCCCCCGGGAGAGTCGCCGAAACCGCGAAATCTTGTTCTGATAAACAGATTTCCGGGGCAAGAAAACTGTCCAGATGAGATCCCAAAGTGCTTGCTCTGGGAGTCAAGAGGCTGGCGGCAGGGGGACTTGATAGATGAGAGGGTGCGATGCCGAGACTAAACACCACGCGGGTTGGACACAGGTGGTCCTGCAGCCACGGGGCTCCCCATGCCCCACCGGCAGGACCTCGGATCCCCAGGGCCGGGTGAATGATAACTCGGAGGAACGGTCTGCGCACGTGGGAGCAACTCCATCACCCATGCAGGGGGCGCAGGGCCTTGTGCTTCAGGGAAGTGACAGTATCAGCAAACTCGAAAGTAGGAGGAGAAACCAAGGCGAAGAGAGGTTAAATCATGTTGACTCTGGCTTCAAAAATCTTCCTCAAACCCATCCAAGGTGCCTCACTAAACTGACCCCATCCAATCCAAGCCACTGAGACCTCGTGCCCTCTTTAAACCAGTGGTTCTTAACGGGGGACGATTTTGGCCCCCAGAGGACAAATGGCAGTGTCTGGAGACATTTTCGGTTGTGGCCTCTACTGAGTAGAGGCCAGGAATGCACGCCTGCGATGCACGGGGCAGACCCTCACAACAAAGAACCACCCAGCCCGAAATGTCAAGAGTGCTGACTTGGAGAAATCCTGGCTTAAACCAACCTTCCCCCTTTCACTTCTCACTCCCACCAGTTTCTTCTCCTCGTAGCAGAGGGAGATTTTAAATGCTGCGGATGGCTCCTCGGTGCCCCTATAATAAATCTAAAACTGTTGCCATGGTTTACAAAGCCAGGCATGATCAGGCCCCGCCTACCTCTACAACCTCTTTCCAACCCTTTCTCCCAACACCAATGTCCGCTCTGCAGTGGTCCTCCGCACACACTGTTCACTCACCCCGATCCTTCCACGCACATTCCACCTGGTGTTATGGGCTGAATTGTGTCCCCCCGAAATTCATATGTTGAGGTCCTAACCCCTGTACCTCAGCATGTGACTATATTGGGAGCTGGGGCCTTTAAAGAGTTGATTAAGTTAAAAGGAGGCCATGAGCATGGGCCATGATCCAGTCTGACTGGTGTCCTTATAAAAAGAGATTAGGACACAGACACACACAGGGAAGATCATGTGAAGACTCAAGGAGATGGCAGCAATCTACAAGCCAAGGAGACGGGCCTCAAAAGAAACCAACCCTGCACACTTTGACCTCAGACTTCTAGCCTCCAGAATCATGAGAAAATAAATTTCTATTGTTGAAGCCACTCACTCTGTGGTACCTTTTGTCACGGCAGCTCCAGCAAACTGGTACATCTGGCTAATCTCATTTGTCCTCCGACCTCAGCTTTACATCACTGGCTCTGAGATTCCTTCACTGATTCCTTCACCCGATCTAAAGCTGATCCCTGTTTTCTGCTCTGGTCATGTCCTGTGTTTTCCTTCCGCTCACCAATGAACCTGTACTCTCTCCCCACCAGACTGCACGACCCCAGAGGCCGAAGGGCACTGCTTCGTTTTGCTCTCGATCCTGGGCATCCTGCACTCCGTAGGCTCTCAGTAAACATCTGTGGTCATTCTCAGAAGAAAACCAAGTGTTCAGTTACTGATTTATCCCCCATTCCTCACACTCTTCCTTGGAAAGTTCCATCTACCCCCTGCGTCATCCCCCGGCAGGTGAGTCGGATCTTACATACATAGTTAAAAATAAGGGACACAGGGGTGTCTGGATTTGGTGCAAGTAAATTACTACCCCGTCTGCTTTAAAAGAGGTTAGAAATCTTTTCAGCCGGACAGCAGGACTTTCTAGTAGCTGAAATATTTATCCCATCTCAGTGTCTTGGGACACATTTAGAATCCAAAAAAGACAAGCATTAGCACGAAGTCAGCTAGCTGGGGTTTCTCCTTCTCCTTTTTCTTTTTTCATTAGGCTGAAAAATGAAAAAGAGTTGTGCCCATTTTCACTGCGGCAGCACATCACTTACTTAAAATAACTACGTCATCTGCCCCAAGACTGAAAACAAAATTCCAAGTCCTCCCCCACTGGGCAAAAGCAAAGAACCTGCTGCTGCGGCTTCTTCCAAAATTTCTGGCACCCACAAATTTCTACTTGAGGAGGGGGCACTGCAACAACTCAAGACAGCTGCTGCTTTCTGCTCCTTCTGGAACATGCAGTGAGCAAGGCTGACTCTTCCAGCCGAGAAACGGGAGTCCTCTTCCGCCGGCTGGAGCCCTCCGCATGCTCTCCTCTCTGTCGATCTCCTCCCGTGAAGGTCACGCCTTATCGCGATGCGAGACAGACCTGGCATCTGCAAACCATCAACAGGCCCTGCTTTCAGATTTCTGCCCGGTCACCTTTGTTTTTATCTTTTGCCTCCTGATCATCTGGTCGGCAGGCTCGATGAACAACAAAGCAAGACACAGACCCAGATATGTACAGACGCACATACAGCTTAGTGTTCCAATTTGCAGATCTCAACGAGATCTTCCCTAAAACCTCCCTGGAGAATTAACACACCTCTTCCCACTGCCTGGAACATGATAGCAACAAACATAATGTTTTGAGGCCACTGAAGACAACCATCCGTTTTCCCTTTGACTCGCTCCTTCAAATACACACGTACAGTCCATGCATGGGCACACACGAAAGCACCAAGTGAGCGGGTCTGTCGTGATTCGTTTCTAAACTACCCTGGAAAAATCCCCGAAGGTCCCTTCGACTCCAGACTGCTCCTCGTGGTGGCATCGGTGTTGGGTGGAACCGCAGACATCTGTCCTGAGCACTTCCCAGAGCCATCTGGTTCTTATCAAACCAGCTGCTTCCCACTAGAGCTCGGCCACAGGGAGCATCCTGGCTGTCACCAGGGAGGGAGCAGTCACTTGTGGATATAGCTGAGCCTGGAGTGAGGATGGGCCTCTGTCTCCAAGCACGTAAGCTGAGCCAGGTCTCCAGCTCTGTCGAGACTCTGCACAGTGTGCCCTGCCCGCCCTGTTAGCTCATTCCAGGAGCCCCGGTCTCTGTGTACCCACCTGCAAGGAAGATACGCAGCCCAGGAACAGAGGTGAGAAGTTATAAAATGACTCATGGATTCAGCCCAGGAAGGCTGACCCTTGGCACCCAGAGATTTCATATTTACACACACAGTGTATTATATTTACACTGACCCTGAAGGTCGCGTGTAACTTTCCTGCAGGAACACTTTACGGATGGAGTGAGTCACCTGGACAGTGAGTGAGCCTAGCTGTCTGACCCACATCTGCACCTCACACGGCTTCCCCTTTGCCTCTCCCGTGCAATGCACGGCAGTAGCCACTACAAAATGACAAATGCTTTGTTTCCTTCTTAAAATGAGTTAGCAAAGAAAGCCAATGGCTAGCATGAATGAGGCAAGCAAAGGGAAAGCGAAGAGGTCTCGGAAACGGACAGTTCTTCACCAGGAAATAGCTCTATAAATTATTTTCGTACTGTATTTATAGCCTCATTAAGGGCCCAAAGCTGTTACTTACATTGTTTAGTTATGCTTCATTAGGAAAATTATGTCCAAGCAGCATTAACGTCATGGGGATTTGCAGAGCTGTCAGGATGCAACCCTTGCAAGGTCCAAGGTCCACGGCTCAGGGGCTGGACAGCAACACTGGGGGATGCTGTTCCTCGGGACACTGATTCTCAAAGGTGAGCTCTGGGCCCCACCCCACCCTGGTCCCCAACTGTCCTACATTCCCCTTAACAGCCCTTAAGAAGTTGATTATTGACTTCTCACTAGGGAAAATCTAACATCTCCTGAAGCTCCTAACACCTGGTAGGAGTTTAACATCCGTTCTCTTTCTCTGCCTTCACAATAGCCCTCTGAAGTAGGCACTACGCCCATTTTGCAGACCAGAAAACTGAGACTGAAGACGTCACACAGCTAGAACAGGGGACTGCCAACGTTTTAGGCCAGATAGTAAATATTCTAGGCTGTGCAGGACAGGAGGCCAAATTAAAGATATTATACCAGTACTTACATAAAAGGAGAGAAAACAATATTCCACACAATTTTTATTGATGAAATTCAAAATACGACCATCATAATGGAGAACAATTTTCTGTAGCACAGGTCTACTAATGAAAAGAACAGAATTCTTTTTCGGGGAAGGGGGCAGCTGATTGAGATTCAAAGCTAGTGTCCCCTATCATCAAAATCTATTGCAAATGTTTAATTTTTTTTTCAACCATTTAAAAAAATGTAGAAACCATTCTTAGCTCAGGGGCTGTGGCGGGCTGGCTTTGGCCCCTGGGCCACGGTTTGCAGACTCTTAAGTGAGAAGATGGTAGGTCTGCCTAAAATAACAAAATAGCAGAGGCGCCCAACCCAAAAGGCCTTCCTCTCTGCGCCATCACACCTACCACACTCTGAAATGATGCCTGTGGTTCAGTGGCTGCTCCCCCCACCACAAAGGCAGGGACCTCTGCTGCCCTGTGTCCCCCGCAAGTACCAGCACCGAGCAGACACTCAGGAAATGCTTGTTGACTGCATGAGTGATGGCTCCTAAGGACCCTTCCGGTTCTGACACACTCAGCTTCTGTGAATTTACCTAAACCCTACCCGAACCTATTTATACTTCTGTGCAAAAGACAATGAACAAATGAGATCAGTTCTGTAAAACACTCCTGAGCTCCTAGGAGGGGAGGAAGAGAAGCCAAGAACTTTTCTGGATGAACTTTTTACAGGCGTTCTCTTTTAACACATGCCGTGTCTTCATCAAGGGTGACCCGCATGGCAGGCCAGGGTGAGCACTTGGCCCCATGTGCCTTCTGTCATTTCAGCTTCCATCGACAGCAGCAGCAGGAAATAAGAATCAGGCAGTGAAGATAAACTGAAAGACGAGAGAGGGGACAACTTTATAACCAATTTATGAGGCTTGCAGATAGGCCAGGCTTCAGAGAGGACCAATCAGCTCTGCACTTCAGCACCTCTCAGAAACAGCCAAAGGGTCAAGAAGAGGGGGATTCAGCTCTGACCTCAAGTTCAGCCCAGCCTCATCTGCCCCAGGATGGCTGCAACCATTTCTACAGTCACTGGAAACGGTTCTGCAGCCTATACTCTGCTCTGCACAGATACACCCAAGGCAAGTATGGAAAACACCAAAGCAAACCAAGAAATAAGGCCAGAAAAGCAGAATGAGCTTCATTTAGGTCCCAATGCATATTTTGTTTGACAAGCTCAGGGTAAGGAAGGATTTCTAAAAGAAGACTCAAAAAAAGCACAGGCCAAAAAGAGTGATAAATATGACCGCACTAAAATGTAAAACTTCCGGTCATCAAAAGATACTATAAACAAATTTAAAAGATAAGCAACTAACTAGAAATGGTAGCTGCCATATATGTATCCCACAAAGATCCATATTCAGGATTTTCTTCCAAGACTATGTATGAAAACATAGGCCACCCAACAGAAAACTGGTCAGAGTATAGGAATGAACAGGTATGTTGATGGATGAGCAAACAAGTAGCTGCTTCAGACGGACTCAACCTCACTTGTAATCAGAGAACGATTAACGAAACAAGGGAGTTCTCTTTCACACCCACCAGACTTGCAAAAATTTGAAGTCTGATATTCTCACGTGGCAAGGGTACAACATGATCTCCCAGGCTACAGGTGTGGAGCAACTCAGAAGAGCAATTTGACAGCTCCCGGTGAGGTGCAAGATGCACCAGGGCTTTAACCCAGTTGATCCTCTTCTGGTACATACCCCAGGCCTGGGGGCAAGCGTGCGCAAGACAATAGCAAGAGAATCTTCACCGTGGCACTGCTCTAATACAAAACTGCAAGACACACCAAATGGTCATCAAAAGGAGAACGGATGAAAAAGCGGGTCCATTCACAACAATGGAATACTACCCAGGGCTGCAATTTAATGAACTAGAGTAGCATGAATCACCATGGATCAATCTGAGAAACCTCATGCTTAGTGAAAAAGGCAAGTAGCAGAATAGCACTTAACATTAATCTTGAAAAATATGCTACTCTAATGGATACATCCAGATGTGAAGGTATTTTTGAAAATGTGCAAGAAAAGAAAATATCAAAATCCGGATAGTGGTTACCGTCTGTCAAATGGGATCGGGGGCACCCAATGAATTTCAGCTGTAAGATTTCTTTCTTTCAACCAACCTGAAACAAGCATGACAAAATATCAGAATTCAATGGAGCTGGGTGGAAAGCACACAGGCTTTCTTTGCATCATTCTTGGGACTTTTTCCCCACCCTTTAAAAAATGTTTCACTAATAAAATTTGTTATAACGAACAAATATCATGCTAATATTTGAGAAAAGTCTCTGAAAGACTTATGGAACCATTTATCACTAATGCTCTAGCATCAAAAACGCCATCAACTATAAAAGGAGGAGAGATAAAAGGGGGCAAGTGTTCACACTGAGAAAAAAAAATGCAAGGACATCCCTCTGAGAGATTCGGTTTACTACGAACTCTTTTCATTTTCTGAAAGGCAGCAACAGTTGCAGGGCAGAAGCGGATTGTGGAGGAAAAAAATAAACACATCTCATAAGATAGATTTACCCACCCAACTTACCAAGCCATGACATTCCAAAAACAAAAATAGCAAGGCCCAGCCAGAAGGTCAGATATTTTTTAAATACTAACTCCCTTGAGATGTCAGGGTGGGAAAAAGTCACAGGAAAGCTTTCTTTCTCAGAATAGTCCATGCCATCTGTCTCTTCACCCCACCCTCCAATATGGGGCTGCAGGAGGCTGAGCAAACGGGGGCTGAGCTGGGGCACCCAAGGCTGTGATTCGGCATACCCCATCACAATCACCAAATGCTGGATTCTCTTATCACTGTAATTAGCTGTGTGACTTCAGACAGGTGAGTCACCCTCTCTGAGCTTGAATTTTCCACTTGTGAAACCAGGGTGACCCCACCTCCCTGTCAGGGTTGCTGAGGGATAGAGGGATATGATATATACATATATATATATATAATAGAGGGATATATATATATATATATAAAATAAAGGGATAAAGTAAATGTAACGGAGTAGGTGGCATATCCTGAGAGTTCAATCAACAGTACTAGATTGTTACTCCTTCCTTCCCTCCACAATCTCCCTGCCTCTCCTCATAGAGCTGGTACTGTAGTGGTAACTCAGACAAAGTTGGGTCCCTTTTCTCCTCCTGACTCCCTAGAAAGGCCCTGGCCTGGGCAAGGTGGGGCTGGTTGGCTGGCTGAGACCAGTGGTCACTTAGGTCCCAAAAAGCAGACTTTGCAGATAGTCACCAGGTTTTAAGAACATGGGTAAGGGGCTCACAATGTGACCCTGGCTGTGTGTCTTCTAACACATGACAGTCTCAGTTCCATTATTCCTAAGAAATAATTAACCTTCCTTTTAATCATTCCTAAGGCTCTTTAATAGCAGCCAAACTATAACCATGAACCAACCTTTCCAAACCACGTGGTTATGAAGCAACTCAAAAGAGAAAGGCACATGGGATTCACCTTTGGGATCTGGGGACGTGGCTCCATCTCCCTGGACCTCAGTTTCCCAGGTGTAAAATAAGGCAGGAATAGATGATATCCAAGTTCCTTTCCAGCTCTTGACCGCTCATTCTGTGGACACACCCCCGGTCTCCACGGCAGGCAAACACTCGCCATCTGCCTGTCCTAGATACATTCTCCCACATTTAAAAATAAAATCCAGCATTTACCCAGAGGTCCTCCTCTGAAGAACTAAACACATCCCCACAAGGCAGGTACTGAAGGCAGTTCCTCCTTTTTAAACACAAGGAGACTAAGACCCAGAGGCCAGCCAGCCTCTCGAAGGGCAGGGCTGGAACTGGCCAGAGAACCCAGGTTCCAGCCCCTGGAGGAGACTCGACTCTTGCCTTCGCACTTTAGAACTCCGACCTCCTGCGCCATCCATGCAGAGATGGCTGGTCCCACACCCCCCTGCCCAAGGAGAAAATAATCTCTGAAGGGCCACACATCAGACCTGCAGCCCATTCCCTATGAAGTCAAGGGCTCTCTGGTTCCCTCCGATGATCTACAATTTTCTATCACGTCTCAGCAAATGAAAGACTGTCTGGCTTATCGCTTAGGAGAGGAACTCTGCCAGGGAAATCCAAAACGCCAGCTTGTTACCGCCGACCAAGGGAGGAATACATATTAACTGGTGCGTCTTTTTAAATTTTCTTAAGTAGCTTAATCCATTAAACCAGTCCGTCCTGCTTCTACAATCTGCTCACGCGAGCACCCTCCCTTCGTGCTCAGCGAGCCGACAGGCCCTCCATCAGGAGGAATAAGCTGACTTCTTGAGCAAATGATGTTTGTACATCTAGCCAAGTGCCAGAATTAAGCAATATTTACTGCTGGAGTCCCCGCTTCAGTCTGCATGTCTGAATGAGCGCTGATTTCAGAGTGAGCAACTCACCTTGGCAAGAGATTTGTCGGATTTAGTAACTATAAGTGCTGAAAAGGTGCAGGCGAACCTGTTTGGATTCTCCAGCTTGTGAAGGGTAGTTTATGATGGTCCAGAAAACAAAGAGAATTAAAACCGAAAGAGGGATCCCTGAGCTGGTATCATTCAGGTCAGCCCTGAAGCCCACAAATTCTGAATTCTAATTCCACTCCTCCCAAGCTCGGGGGATGGCTTGAGCCCTCTGTGCCTCAGTTTCCTCATCTACAAAGTGGAGATGGACCAAACACAAGCTTGATAAGCTCCCTGGGGTGATCAAAGAGCTGTTTTGTCCATCTTAGTATTGGACTCAACATTGTCCCAGATCTGAAAACATTTCAACCCTCGTTGTGTATCACTTGCATCAGATAGCCTCTTACAGAAAAAATACATATCCTAAAAATTCAGTGGAAGCTCCTGGGATTTTCATACATTTTATGACAGCACGCAGAAAGAGGCCATACGTTAGCCAGAGTTCACTTGTTAAAGGTATTATTATTCACTATTAAAGAATGACTATTATACAAAGACTAGATGTAATTTAGGCACAGAATATGTCATTACACAAGACATATCATTATAATGTAGTTACATGATTAATAATTAGAGAAAAGGTGATCTCAAGTGTAAGAGGATCCACCTTAAACTGAACAGGATAGATTCCTACCAGGGAGATGAGAGATTGGGAGACAGGAGCTGCTCATTAAGAAACGATTTTTTGGGTGGGAGGGAGGGAGACGCAAGAGGGAAGAGATATGGGAACATATGTATATGTATAACTGATTCACTTTTTTTGTAAAGCAGAAACTAACACACCATTGTAAAGCAATTATACTCCAATAAAGATGTTAAAAAAAGAAACGATTTTTTGATAACCTAAAGATGCCCTACCACGTGGCTCCAGTGCAGGTTAGTCCAATGCTCTGCCAACGGGCACAGCTCAGCACCAAGACACCGGAAGGAAGTCAAAGGCTTGGTGAACGCCGACACCATGATTAACCTTTCAACAGGTTCAGCCCCTATGGTCTGCATGGTCTTCAGTCCTCTGACACCCAGCTGGTTCCTGTCCCCCTTTGCGTTCCTGGATCTGTTCCCACAAAGGCACCCGTGGCCTCCCAAGCCTTCCAACTGCTGAATCCAAAAGTTATTTACTTATTTTATTGAAGTATAGTTGATTTACAATGTTGTGTTAGTTTTTGGTGTACAGCAAAGAGATTCAGTTGTGTGTGTTTGTATACATACATCTATATATATATACATATATATATTCTTTTTCATATTCTTTTCCATTATGTTTTATTATAGCATATTGACTATATCAATAGTTCCCTGTGCTATACAATAGGACCTTGTTGTTTATCCATTCTATATATAATAGTTTGCATCTGCTAATCCCATATTCCCAATCCAACCCTCCCCTTCCCCCTGCTTGGCAACCACAATTATGTTCTCTATGTCTGTGAATCTGTTTCTGTTTCATAGATAAGTTCATATTTGCATCATATTTTTAAAAATATTTGGCCGCACCCTGTAGCATGTGGGATCTTAGTTCCCTGACAAGGGGGTGAACCCACACGCCCTACATTGGAAGGTGAAGTCTTAACCACTGGACCGCCAGGAAAGTCCCTGCATCATGGTTTAGATTCCATATGATAAGTGCTTTCATATGGTATTTGTCTTTCTCTTTCTGACTTACTTTGCTTAGTAAGATAATCTCTACGTCCATCCATGTAGCTGCAAATGGTATTATTTCATTCTTTTTTTATGGCTGAGTAATATTCCATTGTGCATATGTACCACATCTTCTTTATCCATCCATCTGTCGATGAACATTTAGGTTGTTTTCATGTCTTGGCTACTGTGAATAGTGCTGCTATGAACATAAGCGTTCAGGGATCTTTTCGAATTATATATAGTTCTGTCCAGATATATGCCCAGGAGTGGGATTGCTGGATCATATGGCAACTTTATTTTTAGTTTTTGAGGAACCTCCATACTGTTCTCCATAGCAGCTGCACCAATTTACATTCCCACCAACCGTGTAGAAGGGTTCCCTTTTCTCCACACCCTCTCCAGCATGTTATTCAAAAGTTATTTTCAGTCTTTATCTTGCACATAACTCAGCTGCAAGGGACCAACTCCAACTGGATGGCTCCTTCCTCCTGAAACTCCATTCCCTCGGCCTCCCTATACCACATTCTCCTGTTCGCCCACCTTCCCCACACACCTGGCTCTCTGACCATTCCTCCTCCATCAACTCGGAGGCTCCTCTCCCTCCACCCCACCCCTCCTCTACCTCCGGAGTTATGTCTCCCACTGCTTGAGTGACAGAGTCCTCTTCCCTGGAAAAGCTGTCTTGTCTGCCATGAGGGTCAACCTCCAACTCAGCTCTCTTCCCTTCAACTCCATCCTCCACCCACAGCTGCATACTTCCATCCCCTACTGCCCAAGACACTTTCATCCCGGACACAAACTCGACACACCCAAAATAGAACTTTGGATTTTTTCTTCTAAACCTGTCCCTCCTGCATCACTCAGTACTTCAGTTGGTAGAATGGCCAACCATCTTTCCCCCTCACCTCCACCCACATCAATCAACCAGTGCAAAACATTTTCCACTTCCATCTTTCCTCGATATCCCTGCCACTCACAACCCTAGTTCAAATCCTTCTCTCTTGCCTTTACGGCTTTGCATTAACGGCTTCCTCGCTGGCTTTCCGAGATCCGGTCTTGACCTCTAAAAGGCATCCTTCACATAACTGTAGAGAAAATCTGACCACATCCCTCACTGTTTAAAATCCTCCCATAGCCCCATCCCACAAAGGGTAAGGCAATTGTCCTGGGGTCAGCACAGGAGGCCTGCGTGTCCTGGCCAGCCCACCTCTCCTGCAGTTCCTCCCTAACGTATAGGTCACTTTACAAGCTCCCCCATTAGAACTCGCAACATAACTTAACGCAAACCTCTATCTCTTCCTTTATCACAATGCTCCACTGTTTGTGTGCCTGTCTCCCCCACAAAACCCCACGAGCAACTTTACACCAAGGGAGGGAACGTGTCCTAATGTAGCCCAGAGCCAAGGACAGAATGTTGAAATGGAGGGTGGATGGAAGTATGGATGGTTGCTTCTTTGTGCTATAATATTCTGAAAAGCCTTTCCCCCAACATTTTGTGGATTATTCCTGCAAGTTAAAATTATTCTTCAATCGTGTGGACAGTCCCCATTTGTATGCAGCCTAAGATCTACAGAATGAAGACATGTTTCTTCATGCTCAGAGAGTAATTTCATCTCAGCTTGATTATTGGAAAAATGGGGGTGGGGGAGCAGGACACCCAAATATTTTTATTCATGTCATTATTATTATTCTCCTTCCTGAGAAATCTGGGATTTTCTACAAAGCCATCTTCACTTCTGGATTTGCTTGAACTTAAACCAATACTTCTTCATGACTCAGAGTAAAAATTCAAAGGTAACGCAATACTTTAGACCGTAACCTCGGCAGGTAAGAGGTGGCCTCCAGAACTCTTGGGCACCAGCACTCTCTCTCTAGGGCATGTGCTGTCAGCAACAACTGACACAGCTGCCTGGGAGACAAAGCCAACATTCTGTGATGACCCGTTCTCTCAGAGCCAGCTCCCAAGAAATCAAGGTCGGGCCCATGTTCCTGGGGGAGAAGAACCAGGCCCAGGTGCATCTAGTCGCTGATAACAGCCCTAGGAGTCAGGCCCCCTCTGTTTCTGCTCTGCACTGGGTTGCAGGCAGCCTCAGGCAAGCCTTTGGGCTTCCATCCACAGGGAGGTTGATTACCCCCTCCACGCAATGAATCCCAAGCCATCAGCACCCCACACACTTGGCCTTTGTTTGTTTCTTTCCGTAACCAGGGAGTAGTGACAGCTGCACCAAAGGCAGTGGCATTTGGGGCCGGGACTCTCATCAGGCAGAGCAGCAAGCCCTCTGGAGGCATTGAGGGTGGCCTGGAGGAACACAGGGGTCTAAGGCGTTCGGTCAAGGGTCTGCCTGTCATCAGTGGCTACGGGAGCACTGGGGCCCAGGCCCCCAGCTACCTCCATCCCTGGCAGCCCTGGCCTCCTTTGAACAAACAGCCCAGTGTGTTTACCAGTATGGAAGGTGGCAAACCTCCACAGGCTCTGGACGCAGAGGGAAGAATACTGGCTCCACGTGAACCTGCCAAGAGAGTTTAGGAAGCAGCGCTGATCTAGGAAATGCCAGCAGAATGAAGAAACACAATGAACCAGAACTGCCAACACAGCTCAAGAGACACTCCCTGCCTCTTCTTTTGTGGATCGTGTGCCTTTATGCTGAAGGCATGAGAGACCACGGTCTTTAAACGAGGCAAGGGATTCAGCTTCTCATTGAACATCCACGGTAATCAGCTCTGACAGGCACCAACCCCTGCCTGGCACTGCTCCCTTTCCAAGGCACATCACCATCCACCCATGCTGCACCGCTGATAATGCATTTACAGACAGCCGGGACTCTCCAGCCAAGAGGGAAATTTGCACCTAATTAAATAAAAACAAAACAGAAAACCAAAGCCTTTAACCAGGCAAAAAGAAGATGGAATACTTTATCTTTTGTGGAGCTTTATAGCCAGGAACGCCAAACAAGATGATTTTTTTGTCTAAATGTTATCTTTCAAAACTATCCTCTCCATCCCTATTCGCAAAGAACTCCTTAAACATCAGTAAGAAACCAAGAGAAAAATGGATAAAGGAAAGAAACAAGCACGTCACAAAAAATGCAGATGGCTAGTAGACAAAAAGATGTACAACCTCACTGGTAGTTAAACAAATGCAAGTGGAAATGCCATTTTTTAAAACAATCTGATCAGCAAAAGTTAACAAGATGGATAATACTGAGAGCTGGCATGGATGTGGGGACACTGGCACTCTGATACTACTGGTGAGAGCATAAATTGGTACAAGCTGTCTGGGGCCATTTGGCACTGCCCAACACTATTTATCATGAGCTTACCTTTGGACTCACCGATTCCATTTCTAGGAATCTATCCTTAGGAATACATAAATTCATAGAGAAGCATGCAGAAGGCTTTTTTTCCCCCTTTACATCATTATTCGTAAAAGCTCAAAACTTAAAAGAACTTAAACATCTACCAAGAGGGAGATGGGTAATTATGATATGGCATACCCATCTAGAACACTGAAGCCTTTAAAAAAAAAATCCCAGGATCCAGAATGTACTGACATGGAAGAATAGCTACAATACAGGCAGACGGGAGAAAGCAACGTGCAGAACAGTATGTAGAACATAATCCATTTTTTGTTTCCCTCTAGAGATGTATGTGATAATATATAAGCCCCTGTACTCACATTTACATCTGCAAGGTCTTGGAACATACACTCTGAGGGAAGAAATTGAGGTCCTTTAAAAATATGGGTTATATTTTCTACTGGCATCTTTGCTTCAAAATGAAGTTCTTAAAATATCGCCAGAGTAAATATGTCTGGAGAACTTATAAGAGTAACCACGATGATCTGGGGGAGGAACTGCAGAGCACTGCTCATTATCAGAACACACACACACACACACACACACACACACACACACACACACACACACTGGCTCCTTTAACTTTAAGAAGCAACGCCAAAAGGAAAAGGTCATCTATTCATGAATTTACAAAATATTAAAAAAAGACAAAGCATGCCTTAAAACTTAAGAGAAACGAGTTTGGGTAAGAATACTTCTACATAGTTATGAAACTGATAGCTCCAACCGTTGGCCCAAACTGAAAGTTAAAAAATAAAATAAAATGTTAAAACTGAATAGGGAATCATTTGGAAAAGCGTGTGGATGGCTGCTTCTCAACGAGTCATTCTGGAAAATCACCCATGGGCTATATTCCCTTTTACTCCCTTTCAAAACACAGATACATTCTACAAAGGGCTGTGGCCACCCCTCCAGGCCCCCCTCCTGGCCAGCCCCTCTCTCCACAGGAGGTCACCACCCCAGGGGCCCGTGTGGGAGGACCAGCGGCCCTGACTCTGATGAAGGGATATAAATCTAACTTGTCCTCGGCGAGGAATGTAGTAAGTCTCTCCAAGGCTTGCTGGGCTCACCATGAGCCCACAATTAGAGCTGCTCTGGACTCCTGCTTCCACACTCTTGGGTCTTCCAGGTGGCAGAAAGCCACACTCTCTGCTGGAAGACACAGAGCTCATTCAGCAGCAGGGCACATGGAGCGAAAGCCCTGGAGCCCAGAGCCCAAGGCTGGTGGGGCACCTGGTCACCAAGGTTTCAGAGTTGTCCCTGCAATCTCACTGGGTGGAGGGTCATCATCCCACAACCCGCCTCCTGGAAAAGGGGGCGGAAATTCGATGTTGTTTAAGGTTGAGCGAAAGGAACCAGACGCTCTTATTCTTGCCAGTTTCAAAACCAACCAGGCAAAAGTAACCTACGGTGTCGGAAGCCAGGATGGGGGGGCACCATGGGGGCTCTGGGGTGCTGGTGGTGCTCTATTTCTCCATCTGAGCACTGGTTCCCCGGGTGTGTTTGCTTCATGAAAATTCATGAGCTCCCCGCTTAACATCTGTGCACTCTTCAGTCTGTACGTTAAACTTTGTCAAAAGTTTACTTCATAAAAGAACAGGTAGCTGCTCAGAGGCAGCGACTCTGTCCATTCTCAGTGGACTCTCTCCTCTCCCCCTTCCACAGCCGGAGCCACCAGCAAACTCCCTGGTCAAAGCCACGCCAGCTCCCCAGGCCACAATGCCACCATCTGGTGACAGGCGGGGAACTGGAAGTAGGAGGAGGGGCAATGGAATGTCCAGCCTTTATTTTCAGTTGATTTGCTCATTTTCCCCTAATATCGAAACAGTCCCAACTCCTTTCCTCCAATGCCCCAAATGGCATCAGCCCAACCCTGATACACCCCAAGCATGCCGACTTCTCAGGCCGGGCACCAGGCTCTGCGGGCCTATCCATCCACGGAACGTGGCTGAAGTACTAGCCTCCGGGACGCATTTGCAAAGGCTGCACGGCCGCTCCAGCTCTCGTGCCAAAAAGAGTCTGACCTGGGCTGGGACTCTCCTCTTGGAAAGCCAATGCCATCTCTGGTTACCTTCAACCTCACTCCCCAAACTCTCTGGGGGCTCTTCTTGGCTATCAGGGATACTTGGGTCTTCAATGAACTTTCCCATGTGGTTAGTTTGAGGGTTCCCCCCTTCTTTGGTTAAATAAAAAGGTTTTTTTTTGTTTGTCTTTGACATGAAGAAAAATGTAAAGTTTATAGAAAACTATATGGAGAGAAAAGCAATCCAAAACGATTTATATTCGATGAACCGACAAATTAGGCAACTGAACGCTGATCTCTGCCGGAGGCGGAGTGGGAACCCTGAATCTGGCTTTCCTCTCTCTCTCCCTTGCTATAATCATGCTTTCAAACAGGCCCTGCCAAATCCCCGCCCCCCACTGCTGCCCAGATGTTCAGGGAGAGGAGTCTCAGCCGCAGGGAAGGAAGGCTGATCGTAGCTCACCAGCACCACGCCTGTCACTTCCGGAGGGCATAGCACAGAAGCAAGAACAGGTGACGAGAGCTACCCTGCCAAGGGGAGTGTCTGATTTTAAGAGCATCGGGGTACAAGCCCTCACCCGCATACTGCAGCCTTCCAGCAACTTCGACCGTCTGTGTCATCAAAGCCCAGGTTGGTGATACCATCCACTTGTGTTCTGCACACAGATACACTACACTGCTGTCTCTCTTGTCTCTCAGATCAACCTCTTGCGTTCCCACAAAACAAACAGTTTCCGCTCCAACCTCAGCCCAGACCAACTCGATCTCCTGCCACCTCCCCCAGGACAAATCCCAAACTTGTGTAAACATGGAAAAGGCCGGCTCAGACTCCGAGAGCAGGGAGGCGGTGAGATGTGGAAGGAACACCTCAGGCCACACTCACCAGGCCCAAGAATCACAGATCCACGGTTCAGCGGCAAGTCACAGATCCAAAGATCACACCACGAAAGCCTGAAAAGAAAGAACCAACTGAAGGCTTAAAAAAAACAGTGTCTTTATTAAGGAAAAAAAAGGGGTGCCAGCAAACCCGACCTGGCATCAGCTCTCTTTCGCTGCCTTCCAGATCCTAGCCGATAACACATCCGCACGAGGAACCGAGCCACAGCCTGGGGGTGTCAGCAAAACTGGCTGGGGGAGAGGGGGGAAGATGATTTCAAGCAACCATCACTGTCAACTCCTCAATGGGAGGGAACACCCCCAACACTCCCTCGGGGGTTACAAACTCTTGAGGAGGGAAGGGGTTATTTTGTAAAACACCATCCAAAGAAAGAGCTCTTCAAAGTCTGTACTCATAAGCAAGCTGCCAAGAGGCTAAGAGGCCCTGCTAACAAGCACAAAATTTCAGGAAAATGTCTGTTTTTTCCAAACTCCCCTGTGAATCAGGCACTCTCCTCAGTGCTGCTTAAAGAACGAGAGAAGAAAGCTCAGAAACATTTAGAAAATAAAATAGTGTTCAGAATGTCCATACAAATAAATCAGAACAGCATTTCTAGCTCTAAATATAGCAAGTATCTATGGGCAAGCCAATAACATTTCAAAATTAACAAGTAACTTCAGAATTATAATGGAGAAATAAGAATTTAAACACGGTATACATTTCCATTTTCTGCCCCCAAACACCAGGGGTTTTTTTTTCCTTCCTTTCCACTTTTTCCACCCATAGTTTTTTTTTTCCAGCTTCAAAATTCCCAGAGGTTCACGTCTTTCAATAGAGATAGAGCACTCAGAATTCCTAACCTCTAGCGAATATAGAAGGAAGAATTCCTAATCTTAGAATATGGAAGGAAGCCATTCTAAATTTACTAGTAAGAAACCACCTTCTCAAGGTCCTAATTTGCCTATTATTGGAATAGCAAAACTTCTGATGCACAAATCGTAACAATATACATCTGAAGGGTTGGGGGACCATCCAGATGTGAAACTGGTCTACATGGCAACTGCCGAGCTCACGGCTAAACCACTGGAGCTGATGTTCTCCTGGACAATGACATCTTGCCACTGCATTGGGTCCATGGAACAAGATGCTTACGTTTAATATCTACCCGCTCCCCACCGAGTGCTCTGTTTGCAGGGTACGCATTCATCCAACTAACTGATTCATTCATTCACCCACAAAGAACTTACTGGGCACCTAATATACTCAAGACCATGAGGGCTACAAGGGTGGGGCACATGCAAAGCCTACAGTTGACCAGAAGAGGGGCATGTGCCCCTAAACAGCTGTAAGTATAAAAGTTGGGGTCATAAATGCCACAAGAAAGGAGTAGAAAATGGGATGTAGTAATCACTAAGGAGGGAGAAATGTATTCCAAGGAAGCATCGTGGAATGCATCAGAGTCGTTCTCAACCAGGCTGGTTTTGCAGCGCCGCGGTGGGAGGGGGGCATGGGGTTGTAGACATGCATTCCAAATGAAAGGTTAAGCTAAGCAGAGGCCCCAAAGCAAACCGTCACGAGGAACAACAGACAGAAGGCTGAGAAAGGCTTTAAAAGCCAGACTACGGAGTTTGGACTTTACTTTGTACATAGTGAGAAACCAACAGCATCAGTTTCAAGCTGAGGAGTGACAGGAGATGAGTAACACTTCGGGTCAGTTAACCTGGCACCCCCACCTAGAAAGACACTGGGGGTAGGGAAAGAGTACGATAATCCAGCTTGGAAGCTATTGGACATTTTTAGGCATCTGTTTGGGAATCAGAGTTGGGTTTGACTTTACTAACTCCAACATACATTCCCCCCTCTAACAAGAAATATTTTTAAAAAGCTGGTCAAACTTAAAGTAAATAAATATAGTGAGCCTCTGTGACTATTTGCTGAAGGAAGAGACAACCCAAGTCATCAATCTTTGGCTTGGAAAACAGCAGATGGTATTTTTGGCAGGAGATCCACTGTCCTAGTTATATGTTTTGCTCAAGCTAATGCTGCACTTTGTTTGTATTTCTTCATCCTGCACCCCTGGAGCAAGGGGCAGGCAATCCCAAAGGGTAACAAGCAATAAAGGAAGTTGTACTGGGCTTCAAATTTGAGCATTCGGATAACCCAGACACAAGTACACTGGAGTAGATTATATTCTTCAATCTCCAGTGCTGGTGGTATTTGGGGGAGGGTCGTTGCTGAGCACTCTGTAAACAATTCAGACCAGTTTCCCTCAAATCTTCAAAAGACAACAACAACAGAGAGAAAAGCATGGAGTAGAATCAGACAGTGATAAGTGGTTATGTATGCAAAGCTGGAAAACTCCTGACACTGGTTAACAGATTTCTGGAAAATAACTGCTAAGTAAGACAAATAAAACTAGCTTTCTGAAAACTGTTTTTCTAGACTTGCCTTTTGATGTGCTCCTTTCTGCAATAATAATAATAAAAAAGTAACTCTTGCAGGAGATGAAGTGACTCATAGCATTTTCTGCATGGATTAAATTTCTGCTACTTTCTGTGAGCAAATCAATAACAGACCAAATGGCATTTGCATTTCAACAGCACCAACCCACTTAGGATGGTGCACAGCAGGGATTATAATCGGGGTGGGAGAGCCATCCTTTCCTAAAGAGTCTCATTTCATCCTTGCGATCCCACTTTATTCCTTTTGACAGAAACCTTTGGCAGGAGGAAAAACCATCTCCATTCTAATGGAAACTAATTTTTCAGGTATGGAAGTGAAAAATAATGCAGAACTGTCTTCTGGACTTTTTTCCAAGCCTCCTTTTCAGCCAGTTGACCAGGACAGCCAACCAAATCCTGCAAATGGAATTCATCAAAAGCCTCGCAGATGTCTGATTCCAAACCAGTGGACCTCAACTGTAGTTTGGAAGCATTTGATTTAAGGAAACAAAAAAGGTCAGTCTCAGAGCAGAAAAGGGAGTTTCCTAGGAAGTGATGCCAAGAGAAGAAAATGAACTCTTCAGGGAAGTTCTAGGAAGAAAGAGGTAGAAGCAGCCACAGATAGGAGTTGGAGAAAGGCTGAGACACGAGAACAGTAGAAAATCCATCTCCCTGGATCCCAGGAAGCAGGATGACGGAGAAGTGTGGAGCTAGGCCTTGATCTCAGAGTGTTGGACAAAGAAGAAGAAAACACACAGGAGGGAGATACCTGACACAGTCCCAGCAGAAGAAAAAGGAAGGTAAGAAAATGGTCCATTAAAAGAAATAAAAACACTACAGAAACTCTTTTCATAACCAGAGTTGTAAGAGACTGCCATAATCGCCAGAGCTGTAATTCTGCTGTAAAAACATATTTTTAAAAATAAGGCCTCCATGGAAATAGAAGCCCAAGTGGGAAGGCCTACAAGGAAAACAAAGCAGCACTTCTCCTTCGCACAGCACGGTTTTCTGCAGAAACACAGCGAATGAGAGCTGATTCATTTTTGATGAAGACAAAACAAAGGCCTCAATTCTCCGGAACATGCTTATTAATACTTAAGTCAGTTACACACCAGCCTTTCCCAGTTGCCATCTCCCAGCCCATAAATATTTAGGAGAAGCAGACACAGGCATGCACACACACACACAAACAAACACACACACACACACACACCCCATACATGTGCCCAACCCATGCACACACACATGCACGCACACTCGGGCACATGCACGCGTGCACACACATAGAAAATATTCTTTCTCACCTAGCAGGAGTGGGATACCCACAGAATTGTCCATGAATTTACAAACCCAGCCTTGCAAGTGGGAGCACTTAGAGCCTCAGCTCCCACCCTCACCAAAACCAACTCCGCAGGGAAAGCATCTCTGTCCCGCTTTCTCTCTCTCCAGATTCTAAATTCCTCCTTTTGTTTTTCAAGTCTTCCGGAGGTCCCAAGCCCAAATAAAAATCCCACCCTCTTTAAGAAACCCTGGACTTGGGATGAGTGAGGTTTTTCTTTAGCTACAACCCCACTCCCATCAGTGGCACCCACTGCATCCGACCCGCCTTTTTCAGGCCTCAGGGTGTACACACAAATGGCTTTTGGAAAGAAAAAAGGATCTGACCCAATTTGATCACCAATTCTGCCTGGTTTGTGTGGCCAAGCCTCCTTTACAACTGATAAATAATATGCCCTCCACAAATATAAATGGTAGCGATGACAATTACCATTTATTGAGTGTTCCCCATGTGCCAGATGCCTTTACAAACATCTAATATTTATAACAGCTTTAAACAAAGGAATCATTAGCTCCATTTTACAAATGAGGAAAGGCCCCTCGGGGAGGTTAAATAGTCTGCCCAAGGTCACAAGGAGTAATTGAGGATCTGGGATTTATACCAGGGCTGGGTCTGCTTACACTTTATTTTATCTTCTGCTGGATTCTTCCACCTGGCCCAAAAAAACATTGCAAGGGTAAGCCCGGCCATCTTACACACACCGCCCCCTGCCCAGCACCCCACAGAACAAGAAGCCTGCATATCAGCCACAAGATTCTTCTGTAGCTTGCTCAAAACAGAAAATTTACGAGGATTTTACAAAAATCACTAGTCTGCAGAGGCTATGAAGTGACTTCCAGTTTTAAAAACTGACAAGAATATCCCCAGAGCCAATTATTAGGGCTGATGTAAGCTCATAAAACAGACCATAAAACCATTTCTGTTATATTAGTTCTGTGTTTTCCTCTTCCAGAGGCCTGTCAGAGGGAAGAGTGCCACAGAGATGCCTTTCTGAGGCCTGTGGTCCACCACGCCCAGGATAGCCTGCAGACTAGTGTCTTCTTTGCCTCTTCCCCTCCTGGCTCTTATCAGAGGCTCTCAAGTTTGTGCAAAGAAAACATCATTCACCAGCCTCCTCTACCAGAGGGTGATCTCAGATGGGTCCCAAGAGCCCGTTCTAATTGACTTAAACGATTGAGATCTCCGACTCCCAGTTACTCAATCCTGCAACTCCGGCCAGCAGATATACTTGCAAAGCAGGTAGGCTAGACTCACCCATCGCCGATGCAGTGCCAGCAAATGTTGCAAATTACAGGGTATAAATTTAGCAGGGTGGGTCTTGACACACGTTCCTGCAAATTACATGTTCCCTTGCTAGTAGAAAGTACATTAATTACTTTGGGTGCATGCACTATGTCCACTTACTCTGGGCTTTCAGGAGAGGTGAGAGCAACTCAGAAGTCTATGAAGATTAAAGCATAAATATACAATGCCTGCTGGAGAGGTGGGACTTCTCCAACGCTCTTGGAATCAGAATTGTTAACTTTTTCCCCACAGATTGACAGTCACCGAGGCCCACTGTGAGGGGCTGAGACAATAATAGGGGACGGGGAGGGGCACCTTTGCACAGGGTGGTGGTGTAAGAGCAGCACCTGCCTCCCTCTTGAGCTAAAAGTGCTACCTACCCTGCAAGAAGCAGAACAGGCACCGGTGCAGCCAGGCAGATGCAGCTGGAAGTGAGGTCTGGATCCCTGGGGCTGAGCCCATCTGGAGATTTCACCCTGTGCAATAGCGCACGAGCTACGTGCCAGACATTGAGTTAAGGACACAAAACCTACATTTGCATATGATCCTTCACTATAGCCGCGTGAGTGGGGATGGAACTCGCACTAACTTTACGGAGGAGGAAACCGAGGCTCCGAGACTAAACACTTTGCCCAAGGTCACATAATCAGAGTAGTGGAACTGGGTCGGTGTGACTAAGACTCATTTTGTGAAATCCCGGGAGCTGTAGCATCTGCTGAGGGGCAGCCAGCCCCAGATGCCCATCAGGGCTCTGGGGAAGGAGAAAACACCACACGTCCATTCAGAGCCTCCTATGTCTCGGCCACACAGCGCAGCGCCGTCACCGAGGCTGCTCTGTTTAATTCTTGGGACAACTCTGGAAGGTGTCCCATCTTCTTGACCTCACCCATGAAGAAACCAAGGCGAGGGAAAGTCAAGATCATCCAGCTAATAAGTCTCAGAGCTAAAATTTTAACCCACTTAAATTCAAGGCTTTTTCCTCTAAACTAAGAGACTAATCTGTAACTTAACTGTCGCCACGCAGCCTTTGCAATTCAGGGAGAAAAAGGATTAAAGGAGACCAAAGGGCTGGAGCCAGAGAATATGGAATGGTGCCGCCCACAAGGTCCCAGAGCCCATATGCCCGGTGGAGAGGGAGCAGGCTGTTTTCAAGCCACAGCTACAGTGGACGCTGGGGGCGGGTTTGGTTTAAGTTACTCAGAGTCCATTTCTCCCTCTGCTTTATTGGAATTACCTCTGTCTCAACAGCTATGATATAACAGGACCATAATCAGGAGTCCTACAGTCTCCAGCCGAAGGGAAGTGGTGTGATCTAAGCTGAATAGATGCTTCCTCCCTGGAGTGCGACTCTTGAGAAGAGGGACAAAGACACTGAAAATGCTCCATTCCTTGCAAGAAGCACGACATGGCAGGACCCAATCTCTCTGACGCCACTCAGCTTGGAAAGCTCACAGGCCTCTGGACTGAAGGAACTTCTACTTTAGCAGGAAAGCAAGGCTGAGAAAACACAGGTAATGTAGAAGAAAAGCAACACCATGACTCCCACATGGCAAAATCTGCATGCAGTCTACACTGCCACAGAAAAAGGGTATATTGGGAGGGAAGGTGGCGGGCGTCCAGAAGGGATGCGCTCACTCTGACAGAAGACACTGCCTGGACCAGCCGGATAAGTTAGATCAGGCTTGGCCATCAGAAGAGTGACTTGTCACAGCCAGATCGCCGTCCCGTCACTTCTACTATTGATAGGACATTTACTTTTAGTCATAATTGGGTGGATTAATTAAACTTGGAATTCTTGAGCACTCAAGGTTATGACCTCAATCCTGACTTCAGGAAACTGCACATTCTTTGTCTTAATTGGAAATGTGTATGGTTTTACCTTACAAAAATGTGTATGGTAACCTAATAACACTTGCAAGGTTACTCTATACCAGACAGCTAATGAATAAAGTTGACACAGTTATATAGGAAATGGCTACCTTTACATTAGTAAATTTGTAGGATGACGGCAAGCTTCTGTTACATAAACACCACCTCATTACCTAGGCGGTCCCTTTCTAATTCTTTTCTACTAGGAAGTGGGAAGCAATGGGGTGGGTGTACCACAGGGGCCCTTGACCCACCTAAGCAACCCAAGACCTTCTGAGACCCCGTCTGTGAAGTGAGACCCATTGTCCTGCAGCCAAGTGAGAGTCTGGTGGGGCCTGATGCCTGGATTAGGAAGACCCAATGTGGCCCTGGGTGGCCGCTAAGACAAAGAGCCAGAGCTAAGCGGGGAGAAAAGCACCAAGAGGAGATGGTGCTAACTGAGGGTATCACTGGGGCTCTTCTCCAGGCAAGGCAGTAATAGTAACAGAATAATGCAGTACTAACCACAACTCTAGTTGTTAACAAAAGGATGACACAGGAAGAAGCCACAACACAGGCATGAAGCAGTGAGCTATCGGGCTCCTGTTCTGCAGGAACCATGCCAGACAACAGTCTCTGCTTCTGGCCATTCAATACCGGGGACACGAATGGGTGTTGGATTTCTGGGAATTTTTCTAATCCACAGAAATGACTACAGATGTGCACAAATAACATCTTACAAACATGTTATCCACAGTGATGCTTAGGATAAACAAAAACCTGGACACAACACAAATGCCCCAAATTTGGGAGTGGTTAAATAAATTATGGAACATCTACTGGACAGAATTCAATACAGCCATTAAAACTCGTGCAGAAGAACTGGTGACTGGAAGTGGAAGCATCCTCCTTAGATGGAGAGCAGCTCAATTACGAGGGGTCTTGTGTGGGGCTTCCCTGGTGGCGCAGTGGTTGAGAGTCCGCCTGCCGATGCGGGATGCGGGTTCGTGCCCCGGTCCGGGAAGATCCCATGTGCCGCGGAGCGGCTGGGCCCGTGAGCCATGGCCGCTGACCCCACGCGTCCGGAGCCTGTGCTCCGCAACTCGGGTGCCTGTGTTCCACAACGGGAGAGGCCACAACGGTGGGAGGCCCGTGTACCGCAAAAAAAAAAAAAAAAAAAAAAAAAGAGGGGTCTTGTGTGGTTTCAAAAAAATCAATTAGTATTAGAACAGACAACCTAAGTTAGGAGACAATGTAAAAGCCTCTTGTTTTCATAATATAGACTACAGAAAATAAAGCTAATAAAATTTATAATGACCAACAGAGTTAGGGGAAAAACAACTGAGGATAAACTAAAATAGAAATGTTTTAACGCACAGAAAAATGTTCACCATGTAACTATTTAAAATAAAGTTTTTTTTTTTTTTATTGGAGTGTAATTGCTTTACAATGTTGTGTTAGTTTCTGCTGTACAATGAAGTGAATCAACTACATGGATACCTATATCCCCTCCCTCTTGGACCTCCCTCCCAACCCCCCTCCAGCCCACCCATCTACGTCATCACAGAGCACCAAGCTGAGCTTCCTGTGCTTTACAGCATGTTCCCGCTAGCTCTCTATTCTACCCATGCTAGTGTATATATGTCAATCCTAATCTCCCAGTTCGTCCCACCCTCCCCTTCCCCCGTGTCCACATGTCCATTCTCTATGTCTACATCTCTATTCCTGCCCTGCAAATAGGTTCATCTGTACCATAAAATAAAGTTTTAAAACTATATATACATACAAACACATATATAACATGTCAGAAAGGATAATACACCAATTTTTTCTGAATGGTGGGATTACTGGTGATTTTTATTTTCTTCTTTCTGATTAACTGTATTTTCAACAACAAATAACAATAAGAATAGCAATAAACGTGATTTTTCAGAATTTTAATGGGGGCCGAGACCATCATAGAACCAAACTGTCAGAGAGTAAATCAAAGTAGGTCAGTTTTGTCTCTGAAGAGACAGTTTCCCCTAATAATTCAATTAAAAGATTTTTTTGATAAAGAAACTATACAGTAATGCATAAAAGAAGCTCATTAATTAAAGAAGTCCTCCACAGAATCTTTCTGAAATAAGCGGCATCCTTAATGTGTGGCTTGGAAATAAATATAACGGACATTTTACATTTCGAGCATGACCTGCATGACACTCAAATCACAAAATGTTGTGGACATTCGCCTGACCAGTCAGACTCAGAGTCAGTTTTTTCTCCAAGCTCTCACTCCAACCATAATCTGCTTTTCTGGGCAGTTCCTTCATAGAGCAGGTGCCACTGAACAGCTAGAACACACAGCCCTCAAGTCTGGGTAAACCGATTCTACCACTTCGACAGCCAGCGTCGCCTTGGAGTGTAAAGGGCACAGGGGTCCCACTGCCTCACCTCCTGCTCTCCGATTCACCCCGCTTCCCTCCCGGCTCTGGCCCCCATCCACTCTGTCTGTACCATCACTGCAGCATCCTACCCAATCTCTGCGCCCCCAAGCTCTTCGCCCCCTCAGTCATTTTCACACTGAGGGCTCATCACGTCACTGTCTCCACTTCATGTCTCCCCACCTCCTCCACCCAAAACCCCACTGGCACGAAGATTCATGGCCCACATGATGCAGCCTCCATCCACCTTCTGTCTGTATCATCCACGACAGACTAGATTCCAGCTATCCCCACACAGTCTTCCATTCTCTAAACATCCTTTTTAACAAATATGAAATAGTTCAAGCATAAAAAGCAGCACAGATTTTGACATAATAGATTCTCATGGACCCAGGCCAAATTCACAAATATTAACATTTTGCCATATTTCATATCTTTTTTTTTTTTTGCGTTATGCGGGCCTCTCACCGCCGTGGCCTCTCCCGTTGCGGAGCACAGGCTCCGGACGCGCAGGCTCAGCGGCCTCGGCTCACGGGCCCAGACGCTCCGCGGCACGTGGGATCCTCCCGGGCCGGGGCACGAACCCGTGTCCCCTGCAACAGCAGGCGGACTCCCAACCACTGCGCCACCAGGGAAGTCCTCAGATCTTGTTTAAGGAATAAAATACTACTGAGATGGATGGTTGAGAGTACCCCCCACCCGGCATCACCCCATTCCATTCCACTTTCCCCAGAGGTAACTACAAACCTGCTGTAAATCTTCTTTCCAGGTTTTGTACTTTTACTACAATAGTGTGTGTGTATATAATATATTTATGTACATACACTATGTATGTGTGTTTATATAATTATGTATCTATATATACACACTATACACATACACACTAGACAGATAGACCGTCCTGTTTTGCGTGGTTTCAAAATAAACTCAAGTGGCATACACCATATAGATCCTTTCTTTTTCCCACTCTAAATTTCTGGCAAGATTTATCCGTGTCTGTGTGTGAAGACCTAGTCCCCTAATTTTAGTTTCCAGATAGCACTCCACCTTAGGAGAGCGCCAGCATTTATTTACTAAGTCCCCTTAGATGGACACTGAGGCCATTTCCAACGTTTCACCACTGCAAACAGAGCTGCCGTGAACATCCTGGTAGACGTCTCCGCAGGCACAGTCAGAGACCCCCTCCTGAGCGACAATGCCTGGTCTGTAGCACACATGGCTCAACCCTCCTAGGGCCCCTGAGGAGCAGGTCACCACTGTCGCCGTGCTGCACCCTGACGTCTGCTGACTGAACCAGAGGCGGGCCTCCGATCCAAGACGGGGTTACCAGGGGCCAGTGACACCCATGGCGTGACCAGAAAAGACGAGCAGGTGGCACACATGCCTCCCTTGGGGTCTTTAGGGCACAGCGGGCCAGTGAGCAGGGAGCTAAGCAGGAAGAGCATGAGGGAGACAGCACTGGGTGGCATGGACGGGAAGCCGAAGGAAGCAGTGCGCAGGGCGAGAACACAGCGGGCGTGCAGAGCAAGGCCAAGAACGCCAAGAAGCAGCGACCACACAGGCATCGAGACAGATGGGGAGAGGAGCGGCCTCTGTCCTGGAGAGCCTCTGGCTCCGGTCCAGGCCCCAAAGCAGTAGCCCTGCTTTAAGCTCCTTTAAAGTTAATCTGGTTGACTTTCATCAGCGAGGACGTCCTTCAAGGATCAGTTAACATCACCTCCGCCACAAAGCCTTCCTCAGTCCAAGTGATGGAACCAATCACTCCTCCCTCGGTGCTCTCGGCACCTTCCTGTCCCTCTCAGAACGTAGGCTCAGTTCTAGGCTGTGCCCTGCTAGGTGGTTCCAAGTCTGTCCTCTGCACAAGGTTGTAAGGGCCCCATGGGCACGCACGTTCTGCCATCAATGTCTCCCTTACAATGCCAGGCACAGGGCTTTGCATGCAGTAGGTGCTCAATCAGTGTTTCATGACTGAATAAGAGCTGTGAGCCCCTTAAAAGCAGGGCCCATTTTCAGCAAACCTCCTAGCTTCGCAGTGTCCAGCAGAGAGCAGGTCCTCATTGAATGTGTGCTGAACAAATGACTGAAACGTGGGCTGCTGTGGGCAGATGAGTCTGCCCGAACTACCCTCCCAGGGCTCATAGCAGCGAGCAAATTTCACAGTGGAGGTGACCAGGCCAAAGGATAATTTATCTCCCTACAGAGGCTAAGTGTCAGTTAAATGGCTGTATTTAATAGGGCCTGACTTCAATGGGCCATTTTGAACAAAAGCAATAACTACTCCAGTAATGAACCTATTTTAAATTGCTATTACTATTACTACTCTGAGTCCACAGGACTACTTGAGCCATCAGACCAAGGCCCCAATTAGAGGATCTGCCGCCTTTACAAACCACAGGCCCCCAGACTCACAACTTTGACCTCCCTGGAGCCACAGAGGATGTTTTTCCACGGAATCCAGGGTAATCCTCTCCAGAGGCTCATTCTAGGATTGTTTATTGGTTTTTTGTTTTTGTTTTTTTTTTAATCAGCATGCCCAACAGGCTCTAAGTGATTTCACATAGCTGCACACACAGGTCCGATAGAGACCGAATATGCTATGGCTGAAAGGAGGCTGGCGGGAGGGCCTCAGAAAATCAACCTCGTATTAAATGTGTTTATTCCATTTCTTGGGCCCATCCAATACTTATTAGCCCCTAGGAATGTTTGCAAGCATCAAAGAAGCCAGGGGGGAGGGGGAGGGGGGAAGCCCGTATCTGCCAGGACCGATTGTAATCTGTAACAGACACGCACAAAAAGGCTGAAAACTGGATGACAAAGGAATCTGTACAGCCGAAAACCAGCCCTGAGATTGTCAGTTCAAAAGGAAAGTGGAAAACACCTCCTCAGCCCCAGTAATTCCAGGAACAGAGAAAGCGGGACATGAGAGACAGAGGCTTAAGCTGGTCTACTCTTACACGCCCCGTGACTGCCCTTCTCCAGTGAACATCCTTGAGGTCACCTGAGTGAGTCAACTCCCTTTGGGAAGACCTGCAGATCTGAAAAGGCAGCAAGGTCCAGTGCCCAGTGCCAGGGTGGCTTCTCTAAACTTAACCCCTTAATTAACTGATAAGCAAGGAGGACACCGTGGTGAAAAACACGAGGTCCAGAGTCAGGCACCTCTGAACTCGGGTCCTGGCTCCATTCCTTCGGAGCTGTGAACCCTGAGCAAGTGACATGAGCTTTCAGTGCCTCCGCCTGCTGATGTGTCAAACAGGGATAAGAAAAGTCACCACCTGATCATATAAATGGCTGTCATTTTCTGAGCATATATTATGGGCCATTCTACACGCACAGTCCTACGCATGTACCGTCTGTCACCCCATGAGGCGAGGACATCACCGTCCGCGGTTGACAGAGAAGGAAACTGAGGCTGGGAAAGGGAGCAAACATTCCCAAGGTCACACCGCGGGCAGATGGAGGAGGCAGGACTTGAGGCAGGTCTGCCCCATCTCAGTCTCAGCAGTGTCTTAGCCTCTACGCGGGGTTGTTGGGAAAGTTTCAGTGAGACTTTAAACCCAAACCTGTTTCTGTTATTGTTTTATTAAATATTACTTATAGGGCTTCCCTGGTGGCGCAGTGGTTGAGAGTCCGCCTGCCGATGCAGGGGACGCGGTTTCGTGCCCCGGTCCGGGAAGATCCCGTACCACACAAAAAAAAAAAAATATATATATATATATATATATATATATATTACTTATATTTGCTGCTCAGATTTCCTCCAGCGTGGTCCCTGCCCCCTGCCCTCTCAATCAGGGCAGGGAGGTCATCAATTCCTGATCAAGAAGCAGGCTTCCACCCACACTGAAACCGTGCACAGAGGGCTCTCAGTGCTGTCACGCAATGTCAATCCAATGGCAGATGCCCTCCTAGGTAGGTAGGGGCCCCGGGAATCCGGTTGAAGGCCAGACCACTGGACAAATAGGCTGCTCCTTCTACCTCGGCTCCAGGCCCCTAACTAAACAAGAGGTGCTCTGTCCCTGAGGTGGGCCCCCTTTACCAGCACTAAATTCATAGTGGGAGGGAGAAAAGAAAACCTTGACTCCACGTGAGCCCTTTTTAACACAGGAAATGGTCCTGTTAGAAAGGAGCAAATATTTATGCACATAATTAACTAAGGAGGTAGAGTGTTCTGTCCAAAAGTTGAGTAAAACTTGGTGAAAAAATAGCCCTGCCCATGAAATGGTCTCTCACAGACCCGGGAGCAGACAGCAGGGCTGAATCAGCTCTGCAGTCCTCGGAGACGAACCCTGTAGCAAAGGTACCAGGCACTTAGACTAACCGGGACTTTGGGTACCTCCCCATCCTTTACCTGGGGAAAAATTCTCTTCTATTTGTATCCCTGACCAGGGCTGTTTACTCAGGGCACAATTAATTGCTACCAACTGGCTAATGCAAGAGCTGTAGGGGAACCCAGCTCCTCTTTTTTCCCTAATTGCCTGTTTGTATTTTCCTAATTTTCTATCATCCCCTATCTCAAATTTTACTTCCAGTAGAAGGGCTAGAAGCCAGGCAACTAGGAATTTCTAATGTTTTTACTCTGCAATGCTCAGAAAATAGCATCTTTGCCTGAAAAATAAACACAAAGGGCCTCCTGGATAAGCCGCGGCTGCACCGTGTGTCCTGGACTGGATACTGGGCTCAACGCAAGACCGCAGTCAGCCCTTCTCTGTGTCCTGAGCTTTCCAGCACCCCAGGCCCCGCGAGAAGGTGTTCACAAGGAGGCTATTCATGGCCAGTACCTTTTTTTAACCCCAAATTCCACTCACTCTTTTAAAAAGAACACCCAGCATCTTGGCAAGCACAGTTGACTGGGCATCAGAAGACCCAGTCTGTAGTCTCAGCTCAGCCACTAACAAACTGTGCAACCCTGCCCTCACTTCTTAAGCTCTGGGACTCGGTTTTTTCATCTGTCAAAGGGAGTGGAATCTATAAAAGTGTGGATTATGGAATCGATTTGGTGGGTCACATGCAGCAACTTTTTAAAGAAATAGAATGGAATAGATTGGGATAAATCGGAATGTACCAGACGCAGGAAGAGTAAGTTTGAATTCAGCTTTACACAAATGTTAGTTTGCGATGTAAATGTGATTTTTAAGTTTGATCGAGATATAATTCACATACCAAACTACTCACCTATTTAAAGTATACAGCTTTTACTATATTCGGAGCTATGCAAACGGCACCACCATTAATTTTAGAACATTTTGTCAACCCCAAAAGGAAACCCCATACCCATGAGCAGTCAATCCCCATTTCCTCTTAACCTCCACCCTAGCCCTAGGCTACCACCAATCCACTTTCTGTCGCCATGGATTTACCTATTCCAGACATTTCACAAAAACAGAATCATACAGCATGTGGTCTTCTATATCTGGCTTCTACCACTTAGCATAACGTTTTCAAGGTCGGTCACATTGCAGCGCTCATCAGTACATCATTCCTTTTTATGCCTGAATAAGATTCCATTGCAGGTAATATAACACATTTCTTTATCCATTCATCCAATGATGGACATTTGGGTTGTTTCCACTTCTGTGCTATTTTGAATAACACTGCTATGAACCATTTATGTACAAATGTTTGTGAGGACATATAAATACGTTTCTGTGCGTTGCTATCAACAAAGTTAGAAGCCAATGAGCTACAGCGTTACTGATAGTTATACCATTCTGTGATTAAAAAAAAAAAAAAACACGTCATGGATTTTCCTTTGGAAAAGGAAACAAAGACCATCAAATCAAGGCTGCATTCCTGTTGATGCAGCCACCGAGAATCTATAGCCAAAACTGCTTCACTGTGACCTTGAAGAACCCATCATCTCAATGAATTTCATTGGAATATGCACCTTCACTGCCCATACAGACTGAGGCAGGGGGCATTTCCATGCTGAGGGAAGCTGCTGAGCTGCCAGTGGAATTCAGTAATGGGTAAACGTCCTTGTTTAAGCAGCTCCAACATGAATCCAATTCCAAGATGTGCATTCCTGCATCTCAAGGTCCCAGACACAAGTGCACTCACAAAATAAGGTCAGAAGCACGTCATGGATTTTCCTTTGGAAAAGGAAACAAAGACCATCAAATCAAGGCTGCATTCCTGTTGATGCAGCCACCGAGAATCTATAGCCAAAACTGCTTCACTGTGACCTTGAAGAACCCATCATCTCAATGAATTTCATTGGAATATGCACCTTCACTGCCCATACAGACTGAGGCAGGGGGCATTTCCATGCTGAGGGAAGCTGCTGAGCTGCCAGTGGAATTCAGTAATGGGTAAACGTCCTTGTTTAAGCAGCTCCAACATGAATCCAATTCCAAGATGTGCATTCCTGCATCTCAAGGTCCCAGACACAAGTGCACTCACAAAATAAGGTCAGAAGCTACTACAAGCTCCTTCCAACACACACACACACACACACACACACACACACACACACACACACACACACTATTCAGTTTATGAACTGCTCCATAGGAAAGCTGTCTCCCACACTGCAGCTATTAAAGGGCTGATGTAAGAGAGACAACAGTCAAAAGCACCTCCCTCCACCAGCAAACCTGCATTAATAATTTAGCTATTAACAGCCATGTAACCAAAGAAGCTTGAGAGGGACAGCTCTGCAGTCGCCTGGGACACTGGGAACATCTCCACGGTCACCTCTTTTTCTACTTCCAAATCAGAGATCCTGTTGTCTCGAAGAACTTGTCATCCTCAGAGAAAGCGAACATGACAAATTTGTGAAATCTAAGGAATAAATACAATTCCTATATGCCTTAAACTTATGGCCCTCACAAATCCTGCAAAATATGATAAACCATTATAGGTTTTTCCCATCTTCCCTGACTTGGTCACAATTAATTTCGCCATGTTCGAGTATAATATGAAATATAATATATGGAGGCGGGAGATTTAGAGCCTTCGCTGCCCTGCAGTGAATAAGCTTCTGCAGTTTGGGGCCCCGGAGGTAAAAGAAGCAATAATGACAGGCCTCATTTGGGGGAACTATTTGTGTGCATTTTCTGTTTTGCATTGTTAAGCAAGACAAAAGTGCCCGAAGGAAACCTTGACAGCACTGGGCTAAAGTCACTCAAAATCCAAATGGCAAACGTATTCTGTAACTGAGATGCATGGCAGCTCTCATACATACCCTAGAAGAGCATCGTATTGCAAATAAAAGCTGTGCCTTACCAAAAAACAACAGAAAATGCTCTAGCTTTACTGATACTCTAAACCTCAAAGGTCTGAAAATACAGAAAAATTCAGTTAGAAAGTTCCATGTAGGTTTTCCCACTCTACTCAGAAGAGTAATGAAAACTATTATTTATTGAAGACCCACTATGTGTGCGTACTGTGTTAGTACTTTACCAAGGTTACTGTAGTGAGTAGAATTGTGTCCCCCCCCCGAAAGATACGTTCAAGTTCTAACCTTGAGGACCTGTGAATGTGACCTTATTTGGAAACAGGGTCTTTTCAGATGTAATCAAGTTAAGAAGAGGTCATACTGGGTCAGAGTGAACCCTAATCCAAGGACTGGTATCCCTATAAGATGGAAATCTAGACAGAAACACAGGGAAGAAGGCCATCTGAAGATGAAGGCAGAGATGAGAGTGATGCAGCTACAAGCCAAGGAGTGGCCAGTATCATCGGCAACCACCAGAAGCCAGGAGACAGGCATGGTACAGACTCTCCCTCAGAGCCTCCAGAAGGAAGCAACCCTGCTGCCATGTTGAATTTGGACTTCTAGCCTCCAGAACTGAGGGGGAATACATTCTTGTTGTAACTACCACAACATGGGTGGCTTATAGCAACAGAAGTTTATTCTCTGGCAATTCTGGAGGACAAATGTCCAAAATCAAGGTATTGGGAGGGTGGTTTCTTCTGGAGGCTCTTTGGGAGAATCCATTCCATGCCGTTCTCCCAGCTTCTGGTGGCTGCCAGCAATCAGTCCCTGGCATTTCTTAGGTTGGGGAAACATCACTCCAATCTCTGTCTTTGTCTTCACAGAGCCGTCTTTCGTCTTCTTATAAGGACACGTGCCATTAGATTTAGACCCCACTTGGGTAATCCAGGATGATATCTCAAGATCCTAATTACACCCCCAAAGACCCTTATTCCAAATAAGGTCACATTCACAGGCTCTGGGTAGACATATCTTTTGGGGGGAGGGGATTCAACTCCTTACACACCCCCCTTCGGTATTACCATCCAGAAGGTACGCTAGCCCATAAGAGCACCTCACGCCCACCTCTGCCCTCGGCCCTCAACTCAGCCATATAACCCAGGCAGGTCCATGTAGTTTATTACACAGATACAGGGAGAAGGCTGTAACCAGCATCGTCCAGTAGAAATATAATGCAGACCACACATGTAATTTAAATGTTTCTAGTAGCCACATTACAAAAAAAAGTAAAAAGGAACAGGTAAAATTCATTGTGATAATATGGTTTATTTAACCCAGTATACCCAATATAGGGTAAATATGGTCCTAGTCTTCAAAGAGGCCCTTGGGCCTAATTACTGCAACCCAGAACAGCTAAGGAAGCAAAACTGGTGCTGGAAGGACCGAGGAACCCAAACTCCCAGGTCACGAGGCCAAGTAAGAAGTGACCTTTCCTGATCTTTCACTGGAAGAACCAAGAGTGGGAAATGCAGCTTTTCTGACCTGAAACCAAAATGTGCCTCCTCCACCCATACAGCACGTCCACCATCTGGGCTGAGCCGGGTTGCCACTGGCTCCTGCCCACAGCTAAAGCCAGGGCAACGCCAACTTGGTGGGAGATGGAAGCACCCTTGGATTCTCAAGGCCATCCTGCCAGGGAGCTGTTTATGCCAATGGTGGCTTTGGCAAACTGCAGGCCAAGAGAGGGTCCCACTGAAACTGACTTCCCTCCCCAAAGGGAGGGGCGAAGGCCACAGGATCAGGACCATCTAAAGGAACATCAGAGAAGTATATTCTTAAAAAATATGAGGATGGGCTTCCCTGGTGGCGCAGTGGTTAAGAATCCGCCTGCCAATGCAGAGCACACAGGTTCAAGCCCTGGTCCGGGAAGATCCCACATGCCGCGGAGCAACTAAGCCCGTGCACCACAACTACTGAGCCTGCGCTCTAGAGCCTGCAAGCCACAACTACTGAGCCCACATGCCACAACTACTGAAGCCCGTGCGCCTAGAGCCCGTGCTCCACAACAAGAGAAGCCACCGCAATGAGAAGCCCATGCACTGCAACGAAGAGTAGCCCCTGAAAGCCCGTGCGCAGCAACGAAGACCCAATGCAGTCAAAAATAAATAAACTAAATAAATTTTTAAAAAATACAGCAAATAACATCATTCCTGCTTTAGAACTTGAAAAACAAACAAACAAACAAACAAAATATGAGGATGTGAAAACAAACCTTTTCAACAGTATGTACACCTGCCAATAGGATCTGAGCTCTCCATGAGTTACTTTCTGTTCTTAACAGTATTACAAGCCTTCCAGGTGCTAGCCTAGGACACCACTTTTTCATCAACACTATTCCATTTAGTCCTCACAACAATTCCACTGAGGCAGTTATTGCCTCCATGTTGCAGATGAAAAAACTGAGACCAGCGAGGTTAAGTGACAAAGCCAAAGTTCCACAGCAGAGAAACAGAGCTCGGGTCTGGTCCCAAGTCACTCTGTCTGCAGAGCCCTTGCTCTCACAGTAAAATCCTCCCTGCCATTGGTTCTGCCTTCCCATTTCCTTCTGTTATTTCCCCAAGGTGTGACCTAATGACCCATGAAAGTGGAGAAACAGAACTAAAAGCCCCGGGCGTAGCTCTAGGTAGAACTTGGGCCCCAGAGAGAGAGGTTTTCTACAATTTTTGTTTCTTTTTCTTTATATATGAAATTTCTCAACCATTTTGAAAACCAAAACCCAAATGATAACGCCTTGACCTTCCTGGGGTCAGCAGTGGCCCAAGGGTCTTCAACAACAGCTCCCAAACTGAGGTCCCCAGAGGGCTGGGGATACCGAATATTCCCAGGACTAATTCAAAAGGACCCACCAAACTTGTCCAATTGCCTAAATGCTGGGCAATTCACACATCAAATTTCTTTGTTCTTGGCTGAAATCAAAACACATTAGTGTGGTAACAACTACTTCCTTCGAATAGAATCTCTCACAGTTATAAAAGTCTTTCATTAATGTTTTAACAATACAAATTATTATTTAATAATTGCGGTTTGGTAGCAGCAAGCTATTTCAAAACATGTGGTTTGTAGGGGAATATTCTAAAAGAAGTCCTTGGCTGGGTTAGACACAAAGTAAGTAGACTAAGCTTTATCAGCGCCTTTGGCATGCACATTTGGGAAACTGGAAAAGGCCTGCATGAGGCCCAAAAGCAAAATCCAAGTTTATCATTAATGAGATAACATTTCAGGACTTCCCTGGTGGTGCAGTGGTTAAGAATCTGCCTGTCAATGCAGGGGACACGGGTTCGAGCCCTGGTCCGGGAAGATCCCACAGGCCACGGAGCAACTAAGCCCGCGAGCCACAACCACTGAAGTCCGTGCACCCTAGAGCCCATGCTCCGCAACAAGAGAAGCCACCAAAATGAGAAACCCGCACGCTGCAACGAAGAGTAGCCCCTGCTTGCCGTAACTAGAGAAATCACATGAGCAGCAATGAAGACCCAACACGGCCAAAAAATTTAAAAAATAAAATAAAATAAAATTTCTCATACTGTCATTTTCCCGAACTGTTTAACAAAGTTCACGTTCATTCATTAACCTTCCCAATGGGAGAGCCAAATGAACTAGAAATTTCCATTTTTTATATATAAAAACAAACAATTCCAAAAGGAGTAACTCAAACCAGCTAACTAACTGGCCAGTAGCTTAGTTGCCTAACAAGAGCATGCCCATCCCCATAAAGACAGGGGTGACAAGGAGAGGGGAAAGGCCAGGAGATCTTGAAATCTGAGTGTAATTCCTCTCCTGTGATGTGACTTTTTTGGGTCAAAGAAGCCTCAATTTCCCCAGCAATAAAATGTGGTTAATATCTATCATCTGATAATGAAGATACAGCTATAAATTACTTTGAATTGCCTGGATAATCAGCACTATGCAAATTGATGCTATCATTAGAGACCTACTAAACACAGTTATAAATCTTATAAAACTACTTCGATAGAAATTAAGGCTCAATTAAGAGCCTTCATTTTAAAAAATTTTCCATTACCTTGTTAAAGACCAGAACATTCGAAACCAGCTTAGACATTTCTAGAGCAGGGATGTAAGACCTTTCTCTAACAGTCTTGATAGAGCTCAGCATTGATAAATAGTTGGCTAATAAGAAAGGTTAGAGGACGGATCTGAGAGCCAGGCTGAAACCAAGAGACTAGGAGAGCCCTCGCCAGTAGACAGCCACCGGCTCAAGAACCTTGTCCCACCTATGACACCACATGTCTCTGCACAGAACTACAAGGTCCAATGGATCGTAGAAATTCTCTTTCAAGCATGGTACATAGGAAAGAACTTGAACTAACTTGACTCAGTTTAACTTTGCTTATCCTAATGCCTTCAGAAGAGGCAAATGAATGACAACAACCTAAAACAAATGGACTAGAAACTCTAACATCCATGGTTTCAACACTCATCTAAAGTTCACTAATTTGAAAAGATACATGCACCCCCATGTTCACTGCAGCATTACTCTCAACAGCCAAGATGAGGAAGCAACCTATGTGTCCACCGACAGACGACTGGATAAAGAAAATGTAGTATATATACATAATGGAATATTATTCAGCTACAAAAAAAGAAGGAAATCCTGTCTTTGGCAATAACATAACAGAGACCTTGAGGGCATTCTGCTAAGTGAAACAGAAGTCTGACAGAGAAAGACAAATACTGTATGATCTCACTTATAGGTGGAATCTAAAAAGAAAAAACGGAACTCACAGATACAGAGAACAGATTGGTGGCTGCCAGAGGCAGAAGGTTGAGGATGGGTGAAATGGGTGAAGGGGGTCAAAAGGTACAAACTTCCAGTTATAAAAGCACATGAGCAGCAATGAAGACCCAACACGGCCAAAAAATTTAAAAAATAAAAAATAAAATAAAATAAAATTTCTCATACTGTCATTTTCCCGAACTGTTTAACAAGGTTCACGTTCAATAATGAAGATACAGCTATAAATTACTTTGAATTGCCTGGATAATCAGCACTATGCAAATTGATGCTATCATTAGAGACCTACTAAACACAGTTATAAATCTTATAAAACTACTTCGATAGAAATTAAGGCTCAATTAAGAGCCTTCATTTTAAAAAATTTTCCATTACCTTGTTAAAGACCAGAACATTCGAAACCAGCTTAGACATTTCTAGAGCAGGGATGTAAGACCTTTCTCTAACAGTCTTGATAGAGCTCAGCATTGATAAATAGTTGGCTAATAAGAAAGGTTAGAGGACGGATCTGAGAGCCAGGCTGAAACCAAGAGACTAGGAGAGCCCTCGCCAGTAGACAGCCACCGGCTCAAGAACCTTGTCCCACCTATGACACCACATGTCTCTGCACAGAACTACAAGGTCCAATGGATCGTAGAAATTCTCTTTCAAGCATGGTACATAGGAAAGAACTTGAACTAACTTGACTCAGTTTAACTTTGCTTATCCTAATGCCTTCAGAAGAGGCAAATGAATGACAACAACCTAAAACAAATGGACTAGAAACTCTAACATCCATGGTTTCAACACTCATCTAAAGTTCACTAATTTGAAAAGATACATGCACCCCCATGTTCACTGCAGCATTACTCTCAACAGCCAAGATGAGGAAGCAACCTATGTGTCCACCGACAGACGACTGGATAAAGAAAATGTAGTATATATACATAATGGAATATTATTCAGCTACAAAAAAAGAAGGAAATCCTGTCTTTGGCAATAACATAACAGAGACCTTGAGGGCATTCTGCTAAGTGAAACAGAAGTCTGACAGAGAAAGACAAATACTGTATGATCTCACTTATAGGTGGAATCTAAAAAGAAAAAACGGAACTCACAGATACAGAGAACAGATTGGTGGCTGCCAGAGGCAGAAGGTTGTGGATGGGTGAAATGGGTGAAGGGGGTCAAAAGGTACAAACTTCCAGTTATAAAATAAGTTAAGTCCTGGGGATGTGACGTACAGCATGGTGACTATAGTTAATACCACTGTATTGTATATTTGAGAGTTGGTAAGAGAGTAGAAGTTCTCACCATGAGGGGAAAAACAATCCGTAACTGTGTGGTAATGGATGTTACCTAGACTTATTGTGACGATCATTTTTCAATGTATACAAAGATCGAATCATTATGTTGTAGACCTGAAACTGATATATTATATGTCAACTATATCTCGATAGAAATAATTTTAATGGCTCTAATAAAAAAGACAAACAATGTTAAAGCAAGCAAGCAAGCAAGCTCTTCTAACCCAAGAGGTCCCACACTAACACCGCCCACTGCCTGGGGGCTAGCCTCTGCCTGCCCTCAGGAAGGGAGCTCCATCAGACTACAAGTACCTCTGCAGAGACCCTGGCACCCTTCAACCCATCAATCTCAGAGCCAACTAATGCAACTGCAGTTCCCAAAGTCGAAAAGGTCATAGGTTGGTTGATCCCCAAACTAGCCAAGATGATCAAGCAGTGAATTAAGGAACTATATAGCTGGGTATTTTCTTGTAAACCCTCTCAGGACCATCCTCTGCCTGGTCTGGCCTGTGGCCAAACTCTACCACTGGGTTGTCCCATCTGGGATTCCCTGGTCCCACTCACCTGCAGTGTGCTCACAGCAGAAACCACACCACTTGCATCCTGGCGCCCGAACTCAAGGGACTCCATCAAGAGCTAAAGCAATCATTTAAGCTAAAAGAATCCTACTCCCTCCCTCTAACCCAAGGCACTAGGACTGTTAGAGAAACAACTCTGAATGTGGGTGTTTAAGATTTAAACATTTCGGGCTTCCCTGGTGGCACAGTGGTTGAGAGTCCACCTGCCGATGCAGGGGACACGGGCTCGTGCCCCGGTCCGGGAAGATCCCACATGCCGCGGAGCGGCTGGGCCCGTGAGCCATGGCTGCTGAGCCTGCGCGTCCAGAGCCTGTGCTCTGCAACGGGAGAGGCCCCAACAGTGAGAGGCCCGCATACCGCAAAAAAAAAAAAAAAAAAAAAAAAAAAATTTTAATATTTCAATGAGCTGACTCTTCTAGGTTCAGCTGGTGATCAATTTACCTTTTAACTGTCTTTTCCAGCTCAGTAATCTGCCCGAGGTAAAGCAGTGCCTCCTGCTTAGGTGAGACCAAGAGTCTGCTAAGAAAACAGGGAAATCCTTTCAGGACTGCCACCTAGAGGGGCCCTCACGTCTAGGGCACTGGGTCTCACCACACATCCCAAGCAGAGCAGCGCTGGGGACTCAAAGATGTGTGAGAAACAGCCCGAAGGGAACCAAGGAGCTTAGTACAGCAAGAAGAATGGATGCACACAGGAAAACACTGAGCACACCTCAGTACCAGGCACATGTCACCTGAATGTTACAAACAGAAAGGATGGGGCCACTCCGCCCTGGAGAGCCTGGATGGCCCTGGACAAGGACTGCATAGTGCAGCTCTGTACGGCAGGCACACCAACCTCAAGGAAGAGGAGACTGGAGGAAAGGAGGAATCCAGCTCCCAGAGTCTATAGCCTGGATTTTACCTTTGATGCAATGATGGAGATGCTTCACCATGACTTCCCTTCCTCCCCCAAAACATGAATCAGAACTCCTAGTTGTAAACTGGCCATCTTACCCTGCATCACTCTGGAGAATCACAAGCCATCATTAAATCAATAAAAAAAACCTCACCCTGGCTGGAGCACGTTCCATGGGGTGCTCACGTCAGAAGGTGCAGCCCTGCAAACGGACATCCGCATCCCAGAGTGTCCATCGTGAGCAAGGGGTTCAGGCTGGAAACCGCTGTCTGTCTTCCCTCACTCCACCATCTTGAAGCACCCTGTCGGGGCTCTCCCCACCTGAACTCCCCCAGGGCACCTCTTATTCCTCTTTCAAAGCTGCCTGGGAGAACATGTTTTCTGTAGTATACTAATTCAGTGACGCAACTTTTCTTAGCCTAGAAGAAGTTTTCAGGAACAAAACTCCATTATTTGGTCCTTTCTCCTTCATAATTAACCTCTGCATGCATCCCCTATTATGATTTTTCCTCTTCTAATTACTAAGAGGACTCCTGATTAGACCTAATCTCCTTTGTAGCAGAATGTGGCCATGTGACTAAGTTTTGGCCAATAGAATGTAAAAAGAAGTTCTGGGTTTGCCTTCCAGGAAGGATCCTTAAGAAGAGGGAACCCATCCTGCTTAGTGTCTTCCTCCTTCCTCCAGACTGGAATTCAGATGACATGGCTGGTACTCAAGCAGTCATCTTGGGTCATGAAGTAGTTAGCAGAGGAACATGTAAGAGAAAGAGGTCCCTGATAACATGAAGCCACCAAGCCACCCTGAATTACCTACCTCCAGCAAGCCCTGAAAGCTACTCAAGGGGCTTAATACATGCCTGAGAAAGGCACTTTTCATGCAAATTAAGCAAGTTATTGAATTTGGCTTGAGTTTCAATAGGGCCATAACACCCAGACAAAACACTTCTATAAATAAGTTTTAAGCACACCAATGTCTAAAACTGCAAGAAAAATAAAAAGCTAAAATAACACAGCTAAACACACACACATACCACTTAAGTCACTGTCTACCCTGCCACACAACACAATTCAACCAAAACAAACTCTTCTGGGAAAGAAGTCTCATTCATTCCAACAGCATCTCAGATACCTGAAAGTGTGTCTCCCAAACACACTCCATTGAGCTCCTGGAGCTGTTATAATAATAACACTGTTATATAATAACACTCCTGGAGTGTTATTCAACTCAGAATCCCCAGGTGCCTAACACAATGCCTGAAACATAGTAAATCTGATGCTGAATGAAACAAAATTCATCCACTGGCCCGGGAGAGGGGAAAGGAGTGTACAAGGATATACAGCATCTTCATTCCTGAGTGTGTCTGTGTCAGTGTTTCCAGGAAACATCCCTCGTCCATTCTCCCAGGACCCCCATCCCCTCTCTTCTCTATACGACCTCCTTCACAGACTCCCCCGAGCCAGCTCCCAGCACGTGCTGTGGTGGCAAAGCTTTCCAGTCCCACCACCTGTAAGTCCCAAGTCGTCTCCACCAATCTCCTTTTCCCCCTAGGACACTGGCCTTCCACATCTCTGGATTCACAGAATTAATCCCTACAACTATGTTTTTCTTAATTGCAAATTCAAATTCTACCATGATACGATTCACTAACAATAAGTTTAAAGAACTACCTGGCAGGTTTATTGCCAACATCACCTTATGCAACTCGGATGCCCCCCAACTGCGGGACCCCTCCATTTCTTTTTTGTGTGTGTGTGTTACGCGGGCCTCTCACTGTTGTGGCCTCTCCCGTTGCGGAGCACAGGCTCCGGACGCGCAGGCTCAGCGGCCATGGCTCACGGGCCCAGCCGCTCCGCGGCATGTGGGATCTTCCCGGACCGGGGCACGAACCCGCGTCCCCTGCATCGGCAGGCGGACTCTCAACCACTGCGCCACCAGGGAAGCCCGGGACCCCTCCATTTCGACTTCAGGGCCTGGGCCTCTCTTCAGCACTCTACTCCTGGGGATATGAAAGCCCTCCATTCTGCACCAGTCCAACCCCACCTACCCTGACAGCAAAATGGTCCCCTCTCTGCATCCACTGACCCTCCAACCCTGCCAAGGGCATCTTCTAAGTACCCGTTCTCCTGAGCCTTAGCACTTAAGTCCTTACTTGCTCTGAGAAGCTTCTACCACCATCAGCACCTTCGAGCAACATAAAAATTCTCTCTTTTGGTCTCACATGCTTCCATTTTTCCAAAAGCCCCCTACTGCCCTCCTCTTCTAGGCCAGCTGTCTGGCCCAGTCCGGCTAGAGGGTCCATTCCCCAACCCCCATCAAGAATCAGTGCATCACTCTACACCTTTCCACCCTACAAAGCCCAGTGCCAGAGATTACACCATTAGCACAGCAGTTCATCTACTGTTCATTATTGTTGGGTTTTTTTGTTAACTTCCTTTAACCCATCATCTCTTAATTACTTTTTACATCCACTCCTCCCAGCAGACCAATCAATCCATAATGACTTTTGGGAATGGGAAGGCAGGCTTATTATTGTTATTTTTTATTATTATTATTTTTTGGCCACAAACTATAGGTAACAAAATTGACTTCAGGAAGTGTAGGGAAAACAAAAGTGGAGAAAACACAGCTGCTAGAATTTCCATCCTCCTTCGAGAGGCCTGTTGTGCATGCTCTTGTCCTCCAGGGAGAAGGACTGGTACTAATCCATCCGCATCTGAAAGACCCCACAGCTTATCCTATTACTGCCTCTACCAGGATAATATTTTCAAGTTGCAACAACACACTCGATTGCATCTAGAGGCAGTGGTGTGGCCAGAAAGTAATAGTCATTAATACGAGCAGCGTCTCTAATAAAACACAGAATTCCAGGGCCAAATGCATGGAAGTGAGGCTGCAAACTTCCATTACATCCAAGCAGTTGCTAGGTTATCTCAGCCTGGAGACATGGAACATGGACATGAAGGCAGCAGGCAGCCCCTCGTATCAAGGTCAGCCAAGGAATAGAGCCAGATGCTGAAGTGTCACAGTGAAACACAGTCCACAGCTGGCCAGGGTTAGGCTCCAAGGCCAAGGGAGTTGGAAAAGATGAGCACAGCTCCATGGCACCTCCTCCCCATCTGTGAGCAGGTGTCTCTTCCTCTTCTTACACCTTAAGAGTTGGTGGCATTAGAGAAATGAGTTCAAATATACATAGAAAATTAAATTATAAAAAGGTAGGGTAGCAGACACACTCTTAAGAAGGCCCCTCCATGGGGCTTCCCTGGTGGTGCAGTGGTTGAGAGTCTGCCTGCCGATGCAGGGGACAGAGGTTCGTGCCCCGGTCCAGGAGGATCCCACACGTCGCGGAGCGGCTGGGCCCGTGAGCCATGGCCGCTGAGCCTGCGCGTCTGGAGCCTGTGCTCCGCAACGGGAGAGGCCACGACAGTGAGAGGCCCATGTACCGCAAAAAAAAAAAAAAAAAAAAAAAAAGAAGGCCCCTCCATGGTTCCTGGTGTCATGCCCTTGTGTGATCATCTCCCCTTGAATGTGGACAGGACTGTGACTTGCTTCCAGCAAAGCAAAGGTGATGAGATGTTACAGAAGACTGTAGGACCCCTTCTTTCTCTTGCTGACTTGATGAAACAAGAGGCCATGCTGGGGACCCACATGACAAGGAACTGAGAGCAACAGCCGGCAAGAAAATGATGCCTCAGTCCACATGCCTTCCAGGAAATGAATGCTGCTGACAACCAAGTGAGTTTGGAAATGGATCTTTCCCCAGGCGAGCCTCAGATGTGACTTCAGCTCCAGTTGACACTTTGATTGGAGCCTTGTAGAGAATCTGGCTAAGCCACGCCCAGACTCCTAACCCACAGAAACTGTGAGAAAATAAATGTGTGCTGTTTTAAGACACTACGTTGGTAATAATATTGTTACACAGCAATAGAAAACTAATACAGATCTAGTCAGTGGGCAGGGGGCATTATTCAGTACATGATTGGAAGAAATAGGTAGCCACCTGGAAAAAATAAATTGGGGCCCTTGGCTCACACATGACACCAAAATAAACTCCACATGGATAAAAGATTTAAGTATGAAAAATAAATCAAAAGGAGAAAACGCAAATTTTTTAATATGTAATTTTGGAGTGAGGGAGGCTTACGTGTATAGGGAAAATCTGGAACAATTTTTTCATCTAGAAAGAAAGGATTAATAAATCTGACTAAAGTAAGAAAATATATTCTGCAACATATATCACAAAGAGCTAATTTCCTTAATATATAAGTAGCTCCTACAAATCAATAAGAAAAGATCATTTGGAAAAGATGCTCACTCATTAAAAGAGCAGTGACCATGAGACAGTGACTATGATAAAATGTCTGATAACATAGTGAGTTGGAAATCAGTGGAGAAACTGGCACCCTCATTTACAGCTGGTTGGGGTAAACTGGAACAGCCTCTCCAAGGGACAATTAGGCAGTAATGACCAAATACCAAATGCACTTAGCTCTTCAACAATTCTACTTCACTGGACATTTAAAATAATCTATGTTATTTTAATGTATTTATATAATGTAATATAACATTGTCTGTCAGAACAAGGATGTAAATCTACCAATAGGAGACTGGTTAAGTAATTTATGGTGCACCCACATAACAGAATACCATCAACCATAAAAATAAATGAGGCAACTCTTTCTGTTCTGATAGAGAGAGCTCTGAAATATATTTGGAAATAAACAACAACAATAACCAAAATGCAAACAAACAAACAAGAGGTGTCTCCAGGGAGGAGACTAGAGGTGGCTGGAGACAGGAGGAGAGGGAGACTTCTCATTGTGTGCTTTTTTGCACCTTATGAATATTAAACCACAGGGTTACATTTCTTTTTCAAAACAAAATTAAAATCAGTAAATAGGTACAAATTGTAGAACCTGCATGCTATGATTTCTACAAAGAAATTAAATTTAGAATACATATACCCAATATTATATACAGTATATACAACTCTAGATAGATATTATATATGGATATCCATCCCTAAACCGATGTCTATATATTACATATTATGTAGCCATAAACAGCTACCTCTGCAAGAACACAAAAGAACCTGAGGGCTGGTTTCCTCTGCGCTGGAGAACTAGTATAACTGGTACCTGGTAAACTGCATCGTGAGGCAGCAGGCACGAGAGAGAGAACTACTTTTTCACCATATTTTCTTCAAATTCTGAACCGTTACAGATATTACCAATGTAAAGACAGATCGCGATGAAAATGTTTAAGCCACTGTGGTGCCTCTGGTCCTCTGCTCTTCCTCCTTTAAAACCCTCCAGCCCCTGATGGATCTCCCCACACATCCACACTAAAGATTCCCCATCTCTGTCTCCATCCCAGCTTGTGTCCTAAAACTCTTCTCCATTGCTCAGCACAGAGAGCTGGCCATTCCTCCTCTAGAGCTCCTTGGGTGGTGTCTTCCCTGAGGGGATGGAGTCCTCAGAGCACTGTGCTCCACGAAGCTCAGCTCTTCTCCGCTCAGGTGCGACCTCGCTGGCGCCCGTGACGTAATGCCCTCTAGATGCTGGCACTTTCCCAATCTCCATTGCTGCCCAGATCTCTCCTCTGAGCTCCAGATACAAAACCCAGGACGTCTTCTCACAGACAACTCAGACTCCTGGCCCCCCACGCCTGCAGTTCCTTGGGTGTTTCCTGGATCCACTCAACCAGGCAGAAGCCCAGGGTCTTCCTGGGTTCCTTCCCCCACTCGGGCCCCCTCCCGGTAATCAATGACAAGCCCCTGTGGATCCTACCTCTACACTGTTCTGTAACCTTCCCACTTCTTTCCACCTCTGCAGCCACCACCCTAGTGCAGGCCGCCTTCATCTCTTCCCTGCAAGCTCCCAGCTGCTATGAATGCCCATGACATCACCCCCATCCACGCTCCCCGCTGATGCTACACTCAGCTTTGAAACGTCTCTAAGAGTCTGCTTGGGCTCCAGAACAAAATGCCACAGACTGAATGGCTTAAAGAATAGAAATTTATTCTCTCACAGTTCTGGAGGCTAGAAGTCCAAGATCAAGGTGTGGGCAGGGTTGGTTTTTCCTGAGGCCTCTCCCCTTGGCTTGCAGACAGCCACCTCCTTGCTGTGTCCTCACAGAGCCTTTCCTCTGTGTGCCTGCATCCCTGGTCTCTCTTTGTATGTCCAAATTTCCTCTTCTAATAAGGACACCAATCAGATGGGATGAGGGCCCACCTTAGCCTCATTTTAACTTAATCACCTCTTTAAAGAGGCCCATTCTGCGGTACAGGGGTTAGGGTTTCAACACTTGAATTTGGGAGCAGTAGGGGGGCACAATTCAGCCCATAACAATATCCGACAAGCCACGGCACTCCCCTCCATAAAAGCCTTCAGTTTTATGGGTGTCCCACTGCCTTTAGAATAATATCTTTCCAACACGTGACCCCTGCCTACTTCTCTCCCTCCCAGCTGAGAACAAGGAGGGCGGAAAGAAGCAGACAGACAGAAAAGCACAGCTGGGAACAGACAGGATTAGAGAGATTAGGAAGGACGGTACCTTCTGTTATTTCTCTTCTTTTTTCCAACTACTGACAGATTTAGGGCAAGCTGTCCAACCTCTCTGAAGAATGAGGCTTGGCCCTTGATGACCTGTGAGCCTCCCTGAACATACATGTCATGTCACAGAAATGACATCTCCACCCCATACTTAGATCCTCTGGACAAAATACCTGTGTCCCCTCAGCCAAAGCAAGGGTCCCCCCACAGTCACACTCAGAGAAACTTCTGGCTGAATCCAGATCGAAAGAAAATCTACACTGCAACTGAGTGACCTCTCCCTTAGTCCTAACTGCTCAGTAAGGTGATCCAGATAATGGGCATCAGAGATTCCCCACCTCACCCTGAAAGCACGGCCTTGGCCACAGCACCATGCAATCCCTCATTCCTCTGTCTCCACACACGAGCTGAGTGACCTGGGGGAGAATGCTCACTACCTCTGAGTCTTGGTTTGTGCGTCTGCAGAATGGGGTTAATGCCCTTCTAAATTCCCTTCTAGGTAATTCCTACTGTATTGTTTCCTAGAGCTGCTTAACAGGTTACCGCAAACTGGTGGCTTAAAACAACAGAAATCTACAATAGCCAAGACATGGAAGCAACCTAAACGTCCACCAACAGAGGAATGGATAAAGATGTGGTACATATATACAATGGAATACTACTCAGCCATAAAAAAGAATAAAATAATGCCATTTGCAGCCACATGGATGGACCTAGAGATTATCATACTAAGTGAAGTAAGTCAGACAGAGAAAGACAAATACCATATGATATCACTTATATGTGGAATCTAAAAAAATGATACAAATGAACTTACTTACAAAACAGAAACAGAGGGCTTCCCTGGTGGCGCAGTGGTTGAGAATCCGCCTGCCGATGCAGGGGACACGGGTTCGTGTCCCGGTCCGGGAAGATCCCACATGCCGCAGAGCGGCTGGGCCCATGAGCCATGGCCACTAAGCCTGTGCGTCCGGAGCCTGTGCTCCGCAACGGGAGAGGCCACAACAGTAAGAGGCTCGCGTACCGCAAAAAAAAAACAAAAAAAAAAAAACAGAAACGACTCACAGACAAAGGAAACAAACTTCGGTAATTTATGGTATCAAAAGGGATGGGAGGGAGATAAATTAGGAGTTTGGATTAACATATACACACTACTATATATAAAATAGGTAAACAACAAGGACCTACTGTATAGCACAGGGAACTATACTCTATATGTTATAATAACCTATAATGGAAAAGAACCTGAAAAACAATATATATGTATATATATGTACGTATGTATAAATAACTGAATCACTTTGCTGTACACCTGAAACTAACACAACATTGTAAATTAACTTTACTTCCAGAAAAAAACAAAACCAAACCCCAGAAATCTATTCTCTCCCAGTTCTGGAGGACAGAAGTTGGAAATCGAGCGGTTGGCAGGGCTACTCTCTCTCTGAGGGCTCTAGGGAAGATGTTTCCTCACTTCTCTCCTAGCTTCTGGTGGTGGCCGGCACTCCTTGGCGTTCCTTGGCCTGTACCTACATCACTACAATTACTGCCTCTGTCTTCGCACGGCCATCTTCCCCTGTGTGTATCCATTTGTGCGTTCCCTCCTCTTAAGGACATCAGTCCTTGGAATGCGCACCCACCCTAATCCAGTAGGATTACATCTTAAATAATTACGTTTGCAAAGACCCCATTTCCAAATACGGTCACATCCACAGATACCAGGGGTAAGGACATGAACATATCTTTTTGGGGGGGACATAATTCAACCCACCTAAAAGATGGTGAGAGGATTAAAAAGAGACAAGGATGCCCAAAGCACTAAGAACGCTGCCAGGGGCACACAGGGCGCTCAACAAGCCACACAAGGGAGCAGTTTCTCCCACACAGCAGCCTCCTTTCCAGAAGATCGGGCCACACTTCTTCACTCCTCGTAAAAACAAAAACCACAAGCAAGAAACCAAAAGCCAACATGCCAGCATCCTTATGGCTGATGTGTCGTTAAGACTTTTAAAGCATACAACCAGGGCCTGGCACCAAGTCACTGATGTAAATGTTCTATCAGTGGGTCTCTGAGCAAGCGTGCTCCCGCACGTGAGCCCCACATGCCTTGGAGGAGGGGGAAGAGCTGGTCTGCCAGTAAGGAGCCCCAAGGGCTGCTGGAAAAGGGTTTACCCAAGGTATGCAGCTTGGCTTCCAACATCTGGCTGCCTTCCAGCTGTGCAGAAACATCCAGACGTTAAGGCCCTGTACGCCCCGTAGGCTGTATCGAGCCCGGAGCCGAGGCTGGGTCCTTCCCAAGGACAGCCAGGCAGGCAGTGCGGCCAAGGAAGCGATGAATAAATCATGGGCAGAGCCAGACTCTCCCATTGTCCCCCTCAGTGGAACCCAAATGCCCATCGTCACGATCAAAGCTGCTGCCCAGAACTTGAGATTGACTTTGACGGGGCTCATTAAGGCATAAGCTCCTGCAGGGTGGATTTTCTCCATGGATAATGCCTGAAAATTAGGAAGTAAGTGGCCTGGGAGAACCTGGGACCCATTAACCAGCTAGCCAGACGGAGTTTCCATTAAAAGAGAAAAATGGCTGAAAATCTGCAAACCATCCTTGGGCAGCCGTTCAAAGATTCCATTATGAGTTTTCCAGGAGGGCCTCCGGGGGGTTCACACCTCCCTCTGTGAGGCAGAAGCTCCACAGATGGGAGTGAGATGGGCCTGGACTGAGGAGGTAGCCCCAGGGTTCGAATCCTGGTTGCTCTGAATGTCGGGGATCCCTGTTTCCCGAGGGGGAGAAACCAGAGCCCCCAGCTGCCACCCTCGGGTAAGGCACACGATTCCACGATGCAGGCCTGCGGATAAAATCATGAAGCTGAACCGGGGACTGGCGCGCACGCCAGATGCTCTTAGGAAATCTGTACATCGATACGGTCCCGTCTGCCAGATACCAAATGCTGCGGCTGCGCTTCAGGAATATAAGTACCTGACACAGTCACCAAGTCACAAGACAACCAACAAGGCCCAAGGGGAAACGCAGAAGGGCCTCAACACATCACGACTGTTACTCCAAATAAATAAGCCACCTTTTAGGTTCCAAAGAGCATGTGAACCCCAGCTCTGCGACCTGGCTGTGACGTGACTTTGGCACATCCAACACCTGCAGTATCAGTTTCCTCATCTGTAAAATGGGAATAATAGTGCCTCTGCCTCCCAGAGACTTTTTATGAGGATCACGTGAGAGATCTCTCATAACGCACCTCTGGCGGGTGTTAAATAAATGTCAGATCTGCCCCCACCGTTCTTCTTCCCTCCCTCGTCTCTCCGGCATGTCCCACCCTCCTATGTTCTCAGGAGCCCTCCCCAGTTCCTCTCAACATCGTCAGGGCTCCCTAGAAAACCCTTCCCTAGGGCTTCCCTGGTGGTGCAGTGGTTAAGAATCCGCCTACCAATGCAGGGGACGCGGGTTCAAGCCCTGGTCCGGGAAGATCCCACCTGCCACGGAGCAACTAAGCCTGTGTGCCACAACTACTGAGCCTGTGCTCTAGAGCCCATAAGCCACAACTACTGAGCCCATGTGTCACAACTACTGGAGCCCATGCTCCGCAACAAGAGAAGCCACCGCAATGAGAAGCCCGCGCACCGGAACAAAGAGTAGCCCCCGCTCGCCGCAACTAGAGAAAGCCCACGCACAGCAACGAAGACCCAACGCAGCCAAAAACAAATAAATAAATTTATTT
>NC_041229.1:87819349-87896905 GCF_002837175.3 Physeter macrocephalus | reverse complement strand
AGGGCTTCCCTGGTGGCGCAGTGGTTGCGCGTCCGCCTGCCGATGCAGGGGAACTGGGTTCGCGCCCCGGTCTGGGAGGATCCCGCGTGCCGCGGAGCGGCTGGGCCCGTGAGCCATGGCCGCTGAGCCTGCGCGTCCGGAGCCTGTGCTCCGCAACAGGAGAGGCCACAACAGTGAGAGGCCCGCGTACCGCAAAAAAAAGAAAAAACAGAAAACCCTTCCCTAAACCCTAAACACCCACGTTCCTGAACACGGGTCACCGACATCTCCCACAGCTTCCAGCTTCCTTTCCCCGCACTCACACCTCGGGACAGCACGGCCTCCACCCGCGGTTCCCAAGCGCGCATCGCAAGAACGCCTTGGTCCACTGCGAAGCGTTCAGCGGTCAGCGACGAAATTAGAAACTGAAGGAACAGCTGCTGCAGCTCTTCTTTGAATCCCATTTAAAGGACCACCCTGGGTTCTGAGGATGAGCTACTCCTATATTGTATTAAAATCTGATGTCTATTATAAAATGGTGGTGATTTGATAAAAGGTGATTCTTTTTTCATTGTCCTCATTTGACCAAATAAAGGTAGGTGAGGCAACATCGGAAGTCCAGCCTCTTCTGGTTTCTTTTTCATTACTTTACTGGTCCATAAATTCAAGCATGGAAGTCCCCCGAATATGCCCATCAGGGGGGCATGGCTGCCTCCACTTCATCCCCAGCTCAACTTCTTTACGCTAATTTACAAACCCAGCTTCTGCTCTCACCATGCAAGGGAAACTGTTCACTTCAAGGTCTCCAAATCCAGGCCCCTTCCTGCATCAGACAGTCCAGAAAAGGCTGTCCTTACTCAGACATACCAGAGCCTCCGAAAAAAGGCCAACATCAGCGTTTCCAAACAGATTTGATCAAGGCAAAGCCTTCCCAGTGCCAAAATCACATGAGCCCAGGCTCTCACTGGCATCTCTGGTCATCACCACCCCACCCGCCAAAGCACGGGCCCTAGAGCTGGAAAAGCCCAGGGTCCATAGCCTAGCTCTTACCCAAGTCCAGGCAAGTTCCTTTGTTTCTCTGAGCGTCAGTCTCCTACTAGGTCAAGCCATGATGGTGACAGTCCCTATCACACAGGGATCTTGAGAAGATCTGACAAAATCATGTGTGTAAAGCACTTTCCACAGTGCCTGGGACACAGTAAGTGCCATTAACTGGGACAGTTAGTAGAAGCAGTCTTCGTAGTAGACATGCCCTCTTCCTAGCTTTATCTCCCACGGCTTCTTGAGACTCCAGCAAAACTATAATCTTTGTGAGTCCCCAGATACACCATATACCTTCCCACCTCTGGGACTCTGCCCCACCAGCCCGAAATTCCAGCCTCACTCCCACCCTTTCCTCCAAGCTCATGTCAGGGACCTCCTTCACAATCCCTGTGTATCCACTGCAGCTGGAAGAAGCGTGGTCCTCCTCTGAACTCGGGCAGCATCTGGTCTGTGCCACTCTCCTGACTGCATCGCTCGCCACAGGACCACACATGCCTTATGCAGACCTATGTGCACAGCTTCCCTCTTGTGCTAAAACTCAATTACTTAAAGTCAGGGGAAGCTCTGTACATCCATCAGTACCTGCCACAGTGCCTTACAAGTAAGTGAACAATAAGTAATTGTTCTAAGAAGCCAGTGATATCATCCCCAAGAGATCACTTTAAAATAGAGAAGCAGATGTAGTGTGATGACTTCCTATGTCCGATGCTGAATTTCTTCCTAGAACCAAAGCTAGCAATATTTATATGTATGTAAACACACACATCTATATACAGGGCTGTGTGTATATATATGTACACACACACACACACACACACACACACACACACACACACACAAATATGTTCATCCCCAAATCCCAGGCAATGCAAAAGAACAGTAATTAAAATTCTAATCCGATGAGATTGAAATCCATTGTCTCTGGGGCCCAGCACTTCCTCCACCCCACAATCCTGATTAACTGTCAGTACACGACTCTACTTTGCTCTCCCATTAACATTTACAACTTTGCACTCTGACTTCTGTGTTGTTTTGATTATGCCTTCCTTTGGTTTAGTCTTTACCACATTATTTCCCTCCCTTCATTCAAGTCACCCTTTCCATGTGGCACTGTTATTTATTTATTCTACAAAGCTAGCCATTTTGTTTTGTTCCTCATCTCCCTGGGTTTCTGGATCCACTAAATGGCCTTTGTATGGTGCCTTATGTATGCAAAGAACTCAAGTCCAGAGAGAGTTCAATTTCATTCCATTCTGCTCTCTTCCTCCGTCTCTCAAATAAATGAAAATTATTTAAACAGACAAGGGAACAGTCCGTGTGTCTTCCTCTAAATGTACTTAGAGGAAGGGCATTTCTATTTCAAAATCTTTGAGGCTCTTTTGTTCACAGTAGGAACTCATTTAAAAGGAGGTGCTCCAGAGAACCCAGGAAACTTAATGAACCTCCCAGAAGCAAGCTGTTCATTCCCTTGAAGTCAGAGCAGAGCCAACATATGGAAAATTATCATCAGTCACTTAGTCTGCAGGATGGCCCCATAGGGTGTATTCACCCTCTTCGATTGAAAAGTGGAAAAAAGGATTCTGTAGAGGCAAAGACTGAGACGAGCCATTTGAACTTGCAGCAGACCTACAATATATCCAAAATTCTCAGGACTCTCCTTCCAGAGTCTAACTTAGTACTGACCCTTCAATATGTCCTAGGTCATGAAGAAGAGTACCCTCTAGAACTTGTAGACAAGCTCAAGTGCAAACTCCAAATACTTGGGTATTTCAGAGCCACCAAACAAACAAACAAAGAAAAAGCTGTTTGAAAGTTTCAGAAAGGCCAACAAGGCAAGGGGGAAAACATCTCAGGGAGAGAAAAAATGGGAAGAATAAATTTTTCAAAGTCAGTGTGAAAATGAGTCAGAAAAACCTAATTTCAGGTTCATGGTTGATGACCAGAAATTTCAGGACTGAAAACGCCAGGTAGACCAAGAGTCCTCATCTCTGTTTTAAGACCACCACCAGGATCACAGTCATCCCTGGTCGAAAATATTTCCAGTACTCAATAGGCTTCACATAGCCCGCGGTAACAAACTGAAGTTCATACATAAACAGAAGCTCATACATTCATTCAACAACCGTTCACTGAGCACCCACTTCAGTACCAGCACTGGGCTGGGCACTGGTTGTTCAGACATAAACGACACCCCCAGCCCTCAAACCCAGCTGCAGAGTATGGATTAGTAAGCAGGTGGTGATGCTGCTGAAGTGCCAGGCACCAGGCTTAAGTACCTTACATCCGTGATCTCGCCCACTCCCCCGAAGAATGCTATGAGGCTGGCATTACCTCCCTTTTACAGGGAAAGAGCCCACTGAGGCACAGAGAGGTTCTGTAACTGGCCTAAGGTCACACAGCCAGGATCTGAACCCAGACCATTTGATTCAAGAGCCTGCCTCTCTTCTGAGCCATCACTCCCCCACACCACCATCAGAAGTAGAGTCCAGAAAGTGGCTCCCCAGTGCTCTGCTGGTTTTCTCATCATGGAGCACCCTTAGTCCAGTGATCTCAGCAGCCCTTACAGGGTAAAACACCTACCAAGACAGAGAAGCCCAGAACCACCTTCGAGACGCTGAGCCATAGGAGCCCCCAGAATCCATGTCGAAAGCAGACATTCAACCCTTCAGCAGAATTGGACCTGATTACCCAGCCCCAAGGCCTGGAGTTCTGGACCTGGAAATTCTTGCCACGCCAACACAGAAGCAACCATCTCTCACCTGCACCTGTGCCGAATGTCCTCCCGGTTCTCCATCTATATCCAACTGGGAGACCAGGAGTGGGGGGACGAGGCGGGGAGGTATGGCCATAGCCTACGGCACTCCCCTCACTGGTAATCAAGGGAAAGGACATTGAAACCACAGCAGGTTACCACTTTGTGCCCTTGGGAAACCTAATTAAGAACTCAAGTCCAAATATTGGAAGAAATGTGGGGAAGCAGGTGCTCTCATAAACCGCTAATGGGAATAGAAACAGATAGGACCATTTCAGAGGGTAAGTTGGCATTATCTAGACAAGCGGAGAATGTGCAAACCCTTTGATCCAGGATTCTACTTCAAGTATATTATGAAGTCCTGCTCTGTGAACAAGGATTTTCACTGCAGTGTGGCTAGTCACGGTCACAAGCTAAATGTCTTAAGAGATGAGGGAACAGACTTCAGCATATTCATACAATGGGATACCTGTAGCAGTTAAAAAAAACACATCTACATGTGGCAACAGGGATGGACCTCAAAATTACAAGAATAAATGAAAAAGTTAAGTTGCAAAAGTACACACAGAATGATAGCACTTATGTACACTTTAAAATACTATGCATTGGAGAGAGACACACACAAATGTGGGAAAAGATTAAAACAGAGACAGAAAGGCTATATGCCAACTTGAGGATAGTAGTGGCCTCTGGGCAGAAGAGAAGGTAATGAGATGAGGGACAGTCTTCGAGAGGATCTGTATTATTTTTCTTTAAGAAATCTTAATTTATACGGAAAATGTTAAAAATCTGATAGATCTGTGTGACAGGTACACTAGTATTTGTTATATTATTCTTGTTTTGTTTTGTTTTTTTTTGCGGTACGCGGGCCTCTCACTGCCGCGGCCTCTCCCGTTGCGGAGCACAGGCTCCAGACGCGCAGGCCCAGCGGCCATGGCCCACGGGCCCAGCCGCTCCGCGGCACGTGGGATCCTCCCAGACCGGGGCATGAACCTGTGTCCCCTGCACCGGCAGGCGGACTCTCAACCACTGCGCCACCAGGGAAGCCCTATTCTTGGTTTTTTTATGATGTTTGAGAGATTCCAGAATTTAAAGGAATTAAAAAGTATGTATTTTGAAACACCCAGGCTACTCTTATAATCATTGAGGTTTAAGAACCACTCAAGTATAGGGAACGAGCATAAATAAATTAGAATACCACATGTGAAGTTTAACATGAACAAAAGCAAGGTAGTGGCAGCCGTTAAGAAGTGAGATTATGGGGCCTCCCTGGTGGCGCAGTGGTTGAGAGACCGCCTGCCGATGCAGGGGACACGGGTTCATGCCCTGGTCTGGGAAGATCCACATGCCGCGGAGCGGCTGGGCCCGTGAGCCATGGCCGCTGAGCCTGCGCGTCCGGAGCCTGTGCTCTGCAATGGGAGAGGCCACAACAGTGAGAGGCCCGCGTACAGCAAAAAAAAAAAAAAAAAAAAGAAGAAGTGAGATTATGGAATATTATTCAGCCATAAAAAAAGAAGGATATCCTGCCATTTGGAATACATGGATCGACCTTGAGGGTATTATGCTAAGTGAAATATGGCAGACAGAGAAAGAAAAATACTGTACCATCTGACCTATACGTGGAATCTTTAAAAAACCCAAACTCATAGAAAAGAACAGACTGGTGTTTGCCAGAGGCAGGGGCTGGGATGGGGGGGCGGGTACAGAAATGGGTGACAGTGGTCAAAAGGTACAAACTTCCAGTTTTATTCTTAATAAGTCCTGGGGATGTAATGTACAGCATGACAACTATAGTTAACAATACTGTATTATATATTTGAAAGTTGCTAAAGGAGTACATCTTAAAAGTTCTCACCACAAGAAAAAAAATTGTAACTACGTAAAGCGATGGGTGTTAACTTACTGTGCTAATCATTTCGCAATGTAGACATATATCAATTTTTTTTTCAAAAGAAGTGAGATTCATTCTGGGTTGGGAATTGAATACGGGAGGAAAGCTTTCTAGACAAGGAAATTCACTAGTAGAGCTGTGAAGGGTGTATAGGAAGCTTTCTCTGAAAAACTGTACAAACACGGGCATAGCTTAAATCAAGTTAGACCAGACAGCAAGCAAGGGTACACACTATAGACCTAAGGCTGCATTTAGCTGTGGGAGAAGGAACGAGCTGGGAAACGCTTCTCAGTCAAGCTGGCCAGAACCATTTGCTATAAACCCAGCAAGAAATAGGGATCACTTGGGCACCAACACCATCTGCCAAGGAAGTTAGGGCAAGGGTCATCTGTATCAGTTCAGCCCACTGGCAAGGCAGGGAGGGTGTTCCTGAAGAGGCCTGGGTGCCTGGAGGCCTGATGCTGCTGGGAAGGGCGGGGATGCAGGGTCCACCCCTGCAGAGCCCTCTCCGAAGTATCCACTGGGATCTGCAAACCAGACGAAAGCTGAGCGCACAAACGAATTGAGAGCTTTCTTATTATTGATTACTAATGTAGTCTGGTTTCGGCCTTTTTTCTCCCCATAGGTAACATTTCCCACCCGTCTGAACGGGGAAGGGGCATAGGGGTTTACTCTCCATGCAGCCCTTGTAAATCATTGCTGTAAAATGTGTGGGAAGAGTTAATTTATGGGAAGGGGTGGATTGAAGTGTCTGGCAGACGAGAAGGTCCAAAGCTAAGCAACAGGCCTTAGAACAAAAAGCAATAGTAATGCCAGTGACCAGGTCAGGCACCCAGGGGTCCTGAGAAGATCTGCAGAATTCAACAATTGACTTACAGCAAATCGCTAGCTTTTGGTGACGGAAGGCAATCAGGGCTAGGTTTGATGGAATTTAGAAAAATGAAGAAATGCTATGTTGTGCCCCAAGTACCAAGCGGAAACTTATAACACACGCATACTGCAAATCCGAATCATTCTGTTTCTTAAGAATTTTCTTTCCATGTAAGACTTATCCTTCGGGAGCAGTGCCATCCAACAGAACTTTCTGCGATGATGGAAATTTTCTACATCTGAGCCGCCCAATAAGGTAGCCACTAGCCACATGGAGCTAATGAGCACTTGAAATCTGCCTGGTGTGACAGAAGATTTTGATTTTTTATTTTATTTAATCTTAACTAATTTAACTTGAAGTAGCCACATGTGGCAAGTGGATGTCATATTGGAGAGCATCCTTCTTACTGTCTGCATAGTATTCTAGCATATTGATGTGATAACTCACCCTTTCTAGGAAGCATTAGCTTCCAGCCTTTCACCATTAAAAGCAATGCTGGCACACACATCCTCATAGCTGAATCTTTGCACTCATCCCATCAGGATAAAGTCCTAGAAGTGGAATTGTGGAGTCAATGGGTAATTACGTTTCTAGGCTTTTCCTGCATAGCAAGACCACCCACTTACAGTAACATAGATGTGAACAGAATTTTATCTATCACTAGCTGTTTCCACATACATGATTCTCAAAAGATCCTTAACGACTACCAGGTAAAATCAGACAGGGCAGGGAATAGCAGCCCATATGTATAGACAAGGAAACAAGCTGTGAAAGAGCATGACACTGACTTGGTTGGTTTAGAGGATTTTTACAGCCGACATCAAAGAATACACCCAGCCATTCTGGGATGTTAGACCATTTGTTCTCCCACATCAGCTTAAGGAGGGAAAATGCCAATGTTACATTCACAAGTGAAAAGAGCAGGATATGAAATTATATTCTCCATATGATCAAAACGACATAAAAACCAAAGAAAATAAAGCAACGTGTTAACAGTCTTTAGATCGTAGAACTGTTTTAAGTTATGTTTTTCTAAATTTTTGTCCAAATTTTTACAATAAACTGGAATAATTATTTAAATAACATTTAGTTATATGTTACTAAATGTTAAATAACATTTAGCTATATTAGTGAGCAATAATAAAAGCTAAGAGGCTCACATGCATTATCTCACAATATTTCTACATGGGAGGGACCATTATTATCCCTATTTACAGATGAAGACACAGTGGGTTGCAGAAGGTTGAAGAAACCCGGCCAAAGCTAAGGCAGTGAGCTGGGATTTGAACCTAGGCTGGCTCCCCCGAAAGCCTGTATTCCTTTTTTTTTTTTTTTTTAACATCTTTATTGGAGTATAATTGCTTCACAATGGTGTGTTAGTTTCTGCTTTACAACAAAGTGAATCAGTTATACATATACATATGATCCCATATCTCTTCCCTCTTGCGTCTCCCTCCCTCCCACCCTCCAGAGTGATATTTTAAATGTCCTTACTTCAAAAACAAAAATAAACAACATAAACAAACCAAAATATCACAGCATTCTAACTTCTCTCTAGCCTAAGCAGACCAAGGTCCTAGCAGCCTGCAAGCCAGTAACCTATCTGCTAAATAAAAACATATCAGAAAGCTTCCAAATATCACAACTTTGGAATTCCAGTTCCAGTTAATGGAGTAAGTACACTCTACCCCGAATGCTGCTATAATATCTGGAAACAATGCATGGAGCAGCTATTTCAGGACTCTGAAAAATAAATAGTAGTAGGTAAATGGGTGAAGAAGACCAGAATTCAAAGTTCCACTGAGCCGGCAGTCAGTTTCCTATTTTTCCTCCAAGATTGCCCAGCTTAGACTCAAAGCAGCCTCAAATCCAGAAAAGGGAACCAGGTGTGGACAGAGAGCCCCAGGACAATCTCCCTCCTATTCTGGCTGGAGATGTGGGCAAGGGGATTCTTAACACTATAAACACTGGAGGAAATTCTGTTTCTTGTTTTGTTTTTGTTTTAATTTTTTTCCCTTCATTCTCTCCTATTTCAGACCCCAGGCAAGCCTGAAGTGGCATAAGCAGCTGCAGCAACAGAAGCCTGAAGATGCCTGAAGCTCTGATGGAGGGGACTCTTCCTGTATGATCAAGAGGAAGGAGAATTCCAAGAGAATGGGTGAACCGCCATTGCTTTTTTCTACCCCTGTCTTCCCACTGTTTGGCCCCAGACAAACAGTAGTGATAGAAATTACAACAGTAACTAAAGTGGCAGCTTTCTGGACACAGACCTGAAAGGGGAGTTACAGAGAACTGGAAAGTACCAAGGAGACAGCAGAAAGAGAAAGCGAATCCATAAAGCTGCTTATAAACGCGGGGCCCGCTCCAAGCTGTACATGCAAAGATCTGATTCTAAACAGCATAATAAAGACTTTAAGAACTGAACTATGGGACAGGTCACCACACAGGTCCCAGATCGGCCATTGGGTGGCACACACAAAGGAAAGATCCAAATAGCATTGCAAAGGCTTTGAAACAATTGACACTGAATTCTCAACCCACAGAAGACTGGCCACAACTTGCCACCTGAACCCAATCAGGCTGACTGCCTTCTAAAACAAAACAAAACAAAACTCAGCATTCTTCACAGGATTTAAACAAGACCAGAGTTTCAATATATAATAATCAAATGTCTGTGATATAATCCGAAATTACTTAAATACAGAAACTAGGAAAATCCCAGCTCACATGGAAAAAGACAATCAACAGATGCCAATGCTGAGATGACACAGTTGTTGGAATTATCAGACTGTAAAGTAGCTATAACAAGAATAATCCAAGAAAAAAAGATGGACACTCTTGAAAAGAATGGAAAGACAGAAAGTCTCGGCAAAGAAACTGAGACATAAAGAAGAACCAAATGGAAATTTTAGAACTATAAAATGCCATAACCAAAATTAAAAACTCAATGTATGAGCTTAATAGCAGAACGGAGCTGACAGAGGAAAATAATCAGTGAACCTGAAGATAAATCAATAGAAATTACCAAATCTAAACAACAAAGAGAAAAAAGTGAACAGAGCCTCAGGGAACTATGCGATAATACCAAAAGGTCTACTGTTTGTGTCACTGGAGTCCCAAAAGTAGAGGAGAAAGAATGTGGAACAGAAAAAAGCATCTGAAGAAACAATCGCAGACAACTTCTCATATTTGGCAAAAAATATAAATTCAAAGATTCAAGAAGCTCATCAAACCCCAAACAGAAAAAACTCAAAGAAACTTATGCCCAGATGCATCATAAACTGCTGAAAACTGAGAAAGAAAAAGTCCTAAAAGTAGCCAGAGAAAAATGATGCATTATACATAACAAAACAATGATTCAAATGATGCAGATTTTTAATTTATTTTTTTTTAATCATTATTATTATTATTTTTTTTTTTTGCGGTACGCGGGCCTCTCACTGTTGTGGCCTCTCCCGTTGAGGAGCACAAGCTCCGGACGCGCAGGCTCAGAGGCCATGGCTCACGGGCCCAGCCGCTCTGTGGCATGTGGGATCCTCCCGGACCGGGGCACAAACCCGTGTCCCCTGCATCGGCAGGCGGACTCTCAACCGCGGCGCCACCAGGGAAGCCCAGTCAGCCTGTATTCTTAGCTACGACATAAGTGCATCTCAAACTTGAACGTGAGCCGGAGTCACCCGAGGATCTTGTTTAAATGCAGATTCTGATTCAGATGATGCTTGATGCTGTTTGCCTGGAGACCACATTTTGAGTAGCAAAGCTCTCCACCATACTCCCATGACAAGACTACCTTCTTAAAGGAGCAAATACAGTATACTCAACCAGGAAAATGTTTTCTAATAATTTAAATAATATCAATGCTTACTAAGATATAAAAGCAAAAATAGATTTGTCTTCTCAATCACTTTTGCAGTCTCCTTTTCTATCCATATGGCAGGGCTTAAACTGCTCTTGTAAATTCCCACCCACAGACGCTGGTGTCAGACTAAGCCCAACTCGAAGCTTTATCAACATTCTCATCTCATTAGCAGGGAGGATTTTATCTCCAAAGCTTCCGTTAGCAAACACTTCCACAAACTCATGGAGCAGGTGTGTGGAGAAAAGGCCCCTGGGGTGTCCTGAGGAAGCAGCCGGTCTCACCCACCACCCCTGACGGCAGATTCTCGTTGCCAAGTCACCAGCACATTTTAGATTTGGTGCTCCCTATTCCCATGGACCTTTCTTTGAAACATTAAAATTAGGTACTCTCTAAATATTTTAACCTTCCAAAATTTGGCAAGCACTTGCTAATCTTATCTCAAAGAACCTTCAACACCCTTTATGTTCCTAATTCTTCATGTTCTTTTACATGGCATTATCAGATACTTGTTTAATGAAACTTTTGCAATTTGCAGTAACCCTGTTTATCTACTTTAATGCTTAATGCTATGCAATTACTCATCTGATACCACGAAAGTAGCCCTTGCATATAGGATTTTATTTCCCTAACTTTTCACTCTATGTCTTTTGGATTTTACTATGTCTCTTACAATGAATAGATGGGTAATTTTTTTTCTGCAAGAGTTAGTGACATTTTGTTGTACACTTAAGTCTTATAATTGATGTATTTCTATTACCCTCCACTTTCCTCTAAGATTATATTGATTGATGCACTTCCTTCCTTGAATCATTTGTGTGGTTTCAGTAGCAAACTTTTATTTCCTTTTAAATTAGACTGGAAGATAAACTTAATTTTCTTATTGTTTAATGTTTTCAACACTGATATTTTATAAGAGAACTGCTTTCACTTTTTCCTCGCAGTAACTTCTCATGTTCCTTAAACTGTGTAAACTCCCCTCAAATGGAGTTAAGATGCACAGCCGTTTTCATTCACCTGTCAGAAACCCGTTTATACGCCACATGCTAGACTCCCAATTGTCTAATTTATCACCTGATTTTACAATTGCTATAATCCATTTCCCTCTCAAAGGCCTCTCTCTTTTTGTCATTTTTTTTTTTAAGCCACAGGTGTCTCTGGTAAAGATCTCTGCAGGTCTTTGAAGCCAAATGAGACTGTTTCAAAATCTAGAGAAGAAACAATGTGTCCCCAAAGTGCAACATCTAAATTTCATTCTTCCCTCAACTGCTTCTCTTCTTCAAAGTCACAGTCACTTATCTTTACTGATCACCTCCGTGCCTTCCAGGTAACTTACAGGAAACCCTATTGTGTGACAGACACTAAGCCAAGCCCTGACTCAGGTGCTGGACTGTAAAACAAATCAGATGGACATCAAAGAACACGACAGACCCCATCCCGCCTCATGGAACTTGAATCACACAAGAATGGGAGAGTTCTTTCTTCAGTTCAAGGTTATTGCTGAGTTACATTTTATGGGTACTTTCAAAAGGTCCTGAGATTGCCCCCTCAATGCTGGACAGTGTTCCTTTCCCTGAACATATGGTCCAATTCCTGATCCACTTCAATTCCTCTGCTATGTTCCTTATTCAACAACTGAGCATCCTTATTATATTTTTGATATCTGTTAGCTTTTCTTGGATTGTCATTATCATCTACTTGGGCAACATAAATTAACTTTGGGCATGTTAAACCTTCCCCTACTGCATCACTGCTGTCCTTCATAGGTTCCACAGATGTTTATCGTTCCTCTATAACATTTACAAGGTTAATGCAATCTTTAATTAATACAGAATATTCCTGATACGAGTCATTCTTTCCAACTTTATCTCTTTTACAGTAATTAGCAACCATTCTTTCCAGTCCTGCTACGCCAGGCCCCAGCCAGCTGGGCTCCCTCCTATCACACCTTTTAATCAAACTTTTATAAAGTCTGCTTTTGAAACTTCCATTCAGTTCTGTTCTGGTTTCTCTTAGCATCAACTGTTTTTTACAGCTTTGGATTTTTTTTCTGATGAAACACCCTATGTTGCTAATCACTCTTTCATCGTCCCCGAACTACCCCATCTTATTTTTATAATAAAAAAACAAGTTAAATTTAGCACTTTCCAAACCAATTGAGAGGCTTTTTTTCAACTGACTGTGGAGCTACAAGTGTGATGAGGGCTCACTCCTCAGCCATGTCCAATTAGTTTAATGACTCTTGGAGAACACTGCCCTGATTCAAGGCAAAAGCTGAAGGAAAAATGTTCCAGTAAGGCCATCAAAGACAGCGTACTTGTGATACCCCTAGAGCTAACTTCACTGGGCCTTATAATAACGAGAAGGGATTTTTAATGCAATAAAGTTACACACCATTTATGTTTTCATTTCTCTCTGCCAACAGACACACGAGTGTCCCACATGGAACGCTGGCATCTTGGGTCCGCACGTCTTCTAAATCAAGTTATTCATACAGGCCATGTCCCTCCAGCACCCAGTTCCTGAAGGCCTGTTCCAGAGTCAGCTAACTGGCTGCCCTCCTTCTTTGCTGCGGCCTCCCTCCAGGCCAGAGACAACCCTGTCTTTAGACGGCACTATGTCGCCTGTCAAAAATCACAGTTGGACTTGAGCACCTGCAAATTCACCCAAATTACAGTCTCCTGGTATCACAATGATTCATTAAAAAGAGAAACAGTTTTCAGGAGAGAACTTGGGAGTAAGGGTTTGGAACTTTGAGGCTCATTCTGGCTTGCCTGTAGTTATTAACGCTTTTCAGACCTGCAGCGTTACTTCCACACAAGACTGGACCTGCTGCCCACGAGAGCCCCTTGGTTTGAGGTAACAAGATGGGGCAAATTCTTGCCAGCTACGACTTCTTTCTGGTACAGTACATTAACATTTCACCTTCCACAATAAATAACATCAATGACTAGTTCAGAAAAAGTTCTCTCGTATGTGAACTATACAAGCTTAAGCTCAGAGTGAGAAAGTAAGAAAAAACTTAGATTTTTCTTTTTATATGAGGCATTATAATCAGCACTATATTTCTGCCTTAAAAATCTATTTCTAGACTTTATAAACAGTGGGCCCTTCTTTTTGGCACCCAGCACTATTTGAGGGCAGTACTGACCAAAAAGAAATTGCTTTTGGTTGGTATTCCAACAAAATATTTCCATCAAAGGGGGGAAAAAAATTCTCCATCATGAATATATTCAAAGGCAAGTCTCATGGTGCAGAAATAATTTGTTTATTGTTGTTATTGTTTCTTTTAATAAAGGAAGCCTCTACAAAGACTAATTTAAATGCCTATAACAACAAGTCTTCCATAGGGGGGAAGAGCAAAATGTCAGTTTCAATCGGCCAAGGACAGGCCACTTGAATAAAATCAACTTGAGATAGGCCCCGACCAATGGCTCTCCAACAGATCATTCTATCCAACGTAATAAGCATGGACTCAATACTGACACCACTACCCAGTGATGGAATTCTCTAGCACAGGCTAGGGAGTACACCTCCTTCTTCCAACACACGTGAACTTGAGTGTCTACTCAGTGTCAAAGCAGTAGAGCCAGTGGTCAAGAGCACAGGTTTAAGTTGTGCAGACCTACATGACAATTCTGAAACCACCTCTTACTGGCTGCGGGCTTGGGAAAATTCCTTAGCCTTCTAGTTTCCCCACCTCTAAAATGGCAGAGCATACCACCCACCTAAATGAACTGCTGTGAAAATGAAATAAGATTCATCAGCATAGGAGGCATGAAAAAAATTACGGTATTGACATACACCAGATGTTTTTAAAGCTGTTTTTAAAAGAATGGGTAGGGGCTTCCCTGGTGGCGCAGTGGTTGCGCGTCCGCCTGCCGATGCAGGGGAACCGGGTTCGCGCCCCGGTCTGGGAGGATCCCACGTGCCGCGGAGCGGCTGGGCCCGTGAGCCATGGCCGCTGACCTGCGCTCCGCAACGGGAGAGGCCGCAGCAGGGGGAGGCCCGCATACCAGAAAAAAATAAATAAATAAATAAATAAATAAAATAAAAGAATGGGTAGTTATATAAGAACTAAAAGAAAAATGGCCAAGAAGACACATACCTTTGGTATTGGAACATCTCCGAAATCAGGATGTGCCTAATTCATCTTTAATACTGTAACATCTCTGAAATCAAGATGTGCCCAACAGCCAACAGCATCTTATGAGAGCACAGGGTAAGCAGAAGCTGTGATCTCTTGGTCACTGGCAGTGCCTGGGTGAACCTGGTCACAGCCGCTGATGTGCATTACCAGTTCCGTCCAGTTTTGTGCATTGCTGGTAACGCAGTGGTTGAATTTACCTGCTATTCAGAATGTCTTGTAAAAGATGACACTAAAATTTTGCAATGAAATGGAAAATTATTGTGTATACAAAAAAGCAAGGAAACTGCATAAATTTGAAAATAGGGAAACAAATATCTGTCATTGGAGAAAGACTAAAATTCCATATCTTCTTGCAAAGCATAAGCCAAACACCTTAAAGGAAGGTGCTTGAAGACATCCAGAAACAGCTGAAACCATACCACATTTTGTTTCTGAGATACAGGCAAAAGGAGTGCCATTCACGAACTGAGAAAGTGAACGGCAAGTGAAGTTGAGTGAAAAGGCCAAATGCTTTGGAATAACTGGAAGGTCTAAACAACAGGAGGCAGGTGTGACCAATTCAGATAACTCAAAGGAGAACTGACAAAATTCAGTCTTTAAATTAAAAAAGCAAGTCAAAAAACTACAAATATAGGGCTTCCCTGGTGGCGCAGTGGTTGCGAGTCCGCCTGCCGATGTTGGGGACACGGGTTCATGCCCCGGTCCGGGAGGATCCCACGTGCCGCGGAGCGGCTGGGCCGTGAGCCATGGCCGCCTAGCCTCTGCGTCCGGGGCCTGTGCTCCGCCACAGGAGAAGCCACAACAGTGAGAGGCCCACGTACCACAAAAAGAAGAAAAAAAAAAACAACTACAAATATAGACAAGTATGAGCTCATTAAACTCTATGGGCACACAAGGACAAAACTGATATATACCAGACAGTTAATAGTAATTTGAAAAAGAGGAAAGAAAGGTAAACAGGGTGAAGAGAGATTTTAATGTTTTATTTTAATGACTTCTATTGTGCTTGAAATTTTATAGTGAGCATATATTCGATGCATTATTTTTGTAATGTTTTTAATTCAGGAAGATTACAACAAAATGATACATGTACAGTCTTGGCACCCTGCCAGGTAGAGTAACTCTCCTGTGAGTGGCAGCTGTTATTATGCTCCTAGACCCCGCAAAAGAAATAAGAAATATGACATATACATTTAACATATGATCCTAGCCCTTAAGGAGTTTACAAGCTAGTAGGATTAGAGACTAAAAGAGGTAAGATATATATATAAAGACATGTATATATACATACACCAAGATATGCGTGTGTGTGTGTATATATATACATATACCAAGATATGTATATTATATATATATACACATATTTATCATATACAGTATATGTAGTACGTACATATATGTGTCTGTAGGTAGTATAAGATAAAGAAGGTTGTTGCCTAAAGCCACCGAAGAAATGTCTCGTTAGAATCTCATAAGCCTAGAGCTAAAAGAGTCTTAGAACACCAACAGATGTACCCCAACATTTTATCTGGATAGCTAAAGCTAAAGAAGCAAGCTAGGACATGTGTCATCACCTCTGAAACCTGATCAAGAATGACCTATCCAACTTGGAGGGCATTATACTCAGTGAAAGAAGACAGACAGAGAAAGATAGGTACTGTATGACATCACTGATATGTGGAATCTAAAAAATACAACAAACTAGTGAATATAACATAAACGAAGCAGACTCACAGATGTAGAGAACAAACTAGTGGTTACCAGCGGAGGGGCAATATAGTGGGAGATACAAACACTACTGTGTGTAAGATAGGCTCAAGGATGTATTGTTCAACACCGGGAATACTGCCAATATTTTGTAATAACTTTAAATGAAAAGTAACCTTTAAAAATTATATAATAAAAAAATTTTAAAAAGAATGACCCATCCATTAAATATGTCCAATGACCAGGTATCCACGTTTGCCAAGGCCTTGCGACATCCACACAGCTTTGTTCCCACCAAGGTTGTGCATCCATCCGTATATCTCACATTTAGAAACCCCTCCAAAACCCCACTTTCGGGAGAAGTGTCTCAGCCCTTCCCAGATCACGACAGAGGTAAACAACCCCATCTCCTTCACTGGATCACTTAATCCAAGAACAAGTTCTACACAGCTCTGCTCCCCTACAGCACAGAGCTGGTACCGCACTAGTGAACAGCCAAATAAAGGGTCAAGAAGAGTTTTCGAGTTACCCAGAGACAAAAGGGAAAACAAGGGTCGCCTGCTGGGGAAGCTAGGGCTCTTCCCTGGAGAAGCCCTTCGGAAGAGGGCGTGATTGAGGCTCGTGTGCCCGAGGGAAGATAACGAGCACTTCTCCCCTTCAAACCCAGCGCCCCTCGATTGATACATCCTTTCTTCCCGCGAATTCACACACAAAAGAAGGCAGCAGCAGACAATGCACTTCGCTGGTCTGAAGAGAGGAGGAAGCAATAAACTCAAGGAAGACTGGCCACCGAACAAAGGAGAGGGACAAAGGAGAAGGACAGCTGCGAGGCAAAGTGCCTTAAAGGAATGCAAGAGTTTACAAAGTGACGCAGAGTGTAACTTTCCAAAGACTTCAGAGAAGAAAGCGGAAGATGAGAATTTCTCCAAAACCAACTGGCTGCTAGTACAGAAGATGCCCCCCCCACTCCCGCCCACCTGCAGAAGGAACTCAAGTTATAAAAGCTTTTGAGGGGAAGGAGGAGGGACTCATGGGGAGGGAATGGGAACTGAGAGAAACAATGACTGTCCGTAGGGCAGAGACAGGGGGACTTCCAGGGTAAGATTTCAACAGGCAACTCCCAAGGCAAACTTTCAGACAGCTTCTCCTCCAGCTGCCTGCGCTAGTGAACCTCCCAAGCTTAACAGTTTGTTCAGGGAGCCGAGTGGCTTCTGGTGTCACCCGCCACCTGCCTTTTACCTGCTTTCTCAGCCTGTCACTCCCAAGGGAACCAATTTCACAATCTCCAACGTTACCCGCTTTCACTATGGCACAAGAGCGAAACGGGAGGGAAAGGTCAGTGCTGAGGGTGTTTCTACATAAAAATGTATTTTCACACTGAACTTGTGGGGTTGCAGAAACAGAAAGCAGAACCTGATGACTAAGACGCCCTCGGGAGGATGCCATCCTGAACCACTGCATCTAAAAGACACTCTCAGGATGAGCAGGCAGAATGCTCAAGATGTATGGCGAGGGGACACTCACAGCAGACCAGGGGGTCTCAACTGGGGTACTCAAGTGGGGGTGATTTTTGCCCCCAGGAGGCATTTGGTAACAGCTGGAGACGTTGTTGGTTGTAACAACTGGGGGAGGCTGCTACTGGCATCAAGGACCAGGGACGCTGCTAAATATCCTACAATGCACAAGACAGCCTCCATAACGAAGAACTCTCCGGCCCCAGTGTCAACAGCACCGAGGCGGAGACACTTCCCTAGACTAACCCCATCCCTGGAGCCATCTCCAGAAACCCTACCAATCCTACCTGAAATAAACATTTGCCATCCCTCTGACTGGGCAGTGACGGTGTCACAAAAGTCCACGTATCCTGTAAGCAAGAGTAAACATCAAGCAGATGTGACACGCAAATGCTGCATCCTCAGATGTTCTCCCAGTAAACATTTTTAAGGGCGCTCCTCAGGATCCAAGAAAGTAGATTCTTTCACAACAATTACAATGAAAGACAGACAGACAGACACAAACACACACATACACACACAGGAGCTGTCATCTTAAAAATCTTCCCAATTGTCAGGTAGAGGCAGAGGCAAAAATAGCTGCACAGTTAGGATGGCGCATGCGATTCCAAAATATTCCAGAGAGAGAAAGAAAGGGGGGAAGAGAACAAACAGGACAACTGCACAGCCAAAACCAGATTTGCCCCCAGGGCTAACTCACAGCTAAAAACAATTCAATCACTCTGAGTCATCCATGGTATATAACATCTTTTATTTTTTAATTGTAAAATATGATAAACGTATAAGAAAGGGGAAATGTAAGTATTGAACTTAATGAATGAAAACAAACACCCATGTAACTACAACTCAGGTCAAGAAATGGAACTATGTCCAGTGGTAACTGCCTGCCAGGCGTGCCTCTCACAGGCACAGAGCAAAAATACGGGGGCTATTTTGAAAGTGCCATTTTTACTCAAGGACTGGGATTTATTTCATTTTATTTTTATTTATTTATTTATTTTTGGCTGCGTTGGGTCTTCGTTGCTGTGCACGGGCTTTCTTTGGTTGCGGCGAGCAGGGGCTACTCTTCATTGCAGCGTGTGGGCTTCTCACTGTGATGGCTTCTCTTGTTGCGGAGCACAGGCTCTAGGCGCGTGGGCTTCAGTAGTTGTGGCACGTGGGCTCAGTAGTTGTGGCTTGCGGGTTCTAGGGCGCAGGCTCAGTAGTTATGGCGCACGGGCTTAGTTGCTCTGCGGCATGTGGGATCTTCCCGGACCAGGGCTCGAACCCACGTCCCCTGCACTGGCAAGCAGATGCTCAACCACTGCGCCACCAGGGAAGTCGCTGGGATTTATTTTTATGTATTTACCACAAATACCAACTGCTGTGACTGCAAAGTGAACAGATTTGGGAAGGGGGGCTGTGTATGGAAACAAGCTCATGGATTGTTAATTCACAAAAGCACATGGGGGAAAGGCATGGAAGGATGCCTAGAAACAGGGGGGAAAGCCCAGATTGTGGCCCAAGAAAAACTTGAGTTAGAATCTGGCACCCTGGGCACAGATGACCTCTCAGGAGCCACAAAATGACTTCCCGTCACATGATATTATCGGAAAAATTCAACAAGATCATGTGTTTCAATGGCGAGCAAAGCACCTCATACACAGGAGACAGTCCGCAAATCTGGCTTCCCTTTCCTCTCCTTGCCCATGAAAAGATGCAAGGTTGAAAAGGCCATGACTTTCATAGATTATGTGATTAGAAACCGTCCTAATCCCCAAATTCTCTAAACTGTTTCACAAAAGTGATGATACAAGCCCACTTTCAAGTTACCCAGGTGACTCTGACAAAGAGTCATCTAAACCAGTCTTGGAGGCCCAGAATGTACCGTCCTCCCTCCCCTACCGGCTCATATCCCTGCCTCTCCCGCACTTATCACAAGGTGAAAGGCCTGAGTGGGCTGTCAGGAAAAAACACCTCACACCCCAGTAGGGAGCCTTCATCCATCTCTTTGAAGACGAAAAGCAACAAGGTGTGTTTATTTGTACTTGGTGCACACGGCCTCATCGACCTGCCTGGGCTGCACAAAGCGACTCAGTTCGTTAAAAACAATAATAATAAAACCCACCCGCTCACACCACTAAGCAGATCTCTCCAGGAGAAAAGGTCAACACCCACACTCCGGGGTACACATGGGGGAAATGAAGCCTTTTCATAGATAGTGTCAGGGAGTCCCTAAAAGGTCAGCCAGGAAGGAGGTGAGCTGTCTGACCCCCTCAGGGCCTGGCCACCATTCGACATGCCTCACCATCCACACACTTAAACCCACGGAGCCCACCACGGGAAGGAAAGCTGGGTATCAGATGGGCTGAGCCTTTCTCACAGGCTACAGTAAAAAAATAATAGCGGTCAAAATCGATGCTTCACTTCCCTAACACAAACAATAAAAACAAAGGAAGAAAAATACATACACAAACACATGAAGGCGTCTGAGAAGGTTCCTGAAAAACAAAGGCCTCCAGATTGCTCTAGAAATGTCAGTGGCCTTTCAGACCTACAAAGACCCGGAATTCAGACTAGGGCTCCACTCTGACCCCAGGTTTCTTTACAGACTATCAAAAGAAGACAGAAATCAAAAGCACCAGCTTTTATAATCTCTCTTGTTCTATCAACTTCCCAGAAGAGGATCGAGCTGTAGGATATGGGATAGAAGGGCAGGGTCCCTGGCCCACTATGAACCCCAAACTGAACCACCACGCAGGCTTCAGGAAAACTGACCAGCCCTGTTTCTGGTAACACTTCAGGTCAAAGTGGAATCCCTGCTAGAAGGATGATGCTTAATATAACAGGAAAGAATGCACACACCCCAACCTGCCTAGAAGTTTCTAAACCAACAACTAACTGTAAAGGTGAGACAAAACCACACAAGCTCAATGACCACAGATAAAAGAAAACTACCACCTGGGACAGCTAGGCATTCTGTGACAGCACCCTCCTCCATTTTTCCCTCCCCATTATGACTATTTTATTTATTTTAGCCCTATTTTATACGTACACACACATATTAGGTAACCCGTGCTGACCAGAGAAAGACAAAATTAACTTTACAGTTATTTTTACAGAGTTGGAGATTCAACCAAAGCAACCCAGTACTAACTGGGAGATGCAATAAGTAACACTTTCTACTGGGCCTCAGGCAGCTCTCTGAGGACAAACACAAGACCTGGCTTCCAGACTGTCCTGCTTGGGTGTTATCAGGGGACACACCAGGGCAATGCAAATTGAGAGCATGAATCTAGGCAGGTCTTTGTGTCTGCAATGTCCTGGAAATCTGCCTGTTCTAACAGCCTCCAAATAATCATTCACCCCTACCCGTGAGTGCCAGTGCCCCCGTGGAACTCTCTCCCTGTGGTGGCCCAATAGTGCAGGAGTAACAAGGCACTCTGACCCAGACCTGGTTAAAAATCCACAGCAGCCACCAGGATTCCACCCTCACTGGAAGCCACAGCAAACCCACAGACATCTAAACGGGAGTCTCCAGGAGTGGGGATGATGTCATAGGTCTGAGAGTGGGGGAAGGCTACCCAGTGGATTCTGAGGATGGCCAAGACCAGGGACTTCAAGGAAGGAGGAGGATTTCTCTTTCCAAGTGCACACCTGGCAGGGAGGGGGAAGTTCAGAATTAAGTGAGTCTCCACTTCCCCAACAAACACACCACCAAAGGTACCTCCACAGCAAGTAGCTAGAAGCATCTGGGAGAATCAGGCATTAATTAGACACGTGGATGGCACCGACGTCAGGCAAGCCAGCTTCTGCTGAAGAAAGTTCACTGGGCCCTGTCACCTACTTTTCTGGGCATCAGCTGCCCAGAAATAAACATCAAGGGGCCAAGGGCGTGGCGACCCTAGGAGGGGCAGCTGACAGCTGTGGCCGGCGGGCAGAGGCAGGGGAAGGGCTCCAGGCTGGAATTCGGAGCGCGCCCACATCAGCAGAAAAGTTCCCTGGAATAGCACGCTGCTCCTGGGGACCTCAGGATGCACACGCTACGGCGATGCCAGGTTCAAAGGGCCGGCAGATGAAGCCCGGATCCTCTCCCAGGGCATCTCGCCATTGTAGGTCGAGTGGGGGTAATCAGATGATTTAAGTAAATGTCCTGCTCCCAGTATCAATGGGAAAGATTAATAATTCCCAGGTCCGGCCCTGCTTCATCTCTCTTTGCCCAAACCAAACACAGTCCCAGGGAGGAATGGAAGGAAACGGCGATTACCGCTCGCCCTGCGGTCCAGGTAGGAAACTGAGGCACGGGGGTGCACACAAGAGAACCCAAAGAGGCCCTGGGGAGGCTAGCACAGGACGGAGCACCCCGCGTCTGGGATGACGGGATCAGGGAAGCGTTCTCTCCCCTCCCCTCCCTTCCTCCTTTCCCCTACACAACACACACACATACATAAGCACGAACTCTCCAGCTACGCCCAATCACGGCAGCTGCCGGGCTCCCCAGAGCCGGACTGCACACAAAGCCCCGCCCGTGCACACACAACACAGCACAAGCCGGCGCGCACGCCCACACAATAGGACGGCGCGCACCCCGCCGCGGCCCCTCGCCGGGGTCCCGGCCAGCCCGGCGCCGGGGTCCGCCCTCCGTGCACACCCGCGCCGGGAGACGCAACCCGGGTAAGAGGAGGGGGCACGATAGCAGCCCGGCCGCCGCGTCCCGCGCCCCGAAGAAAGTTCGCCGGACGCCCCCCAACTCACCCGCGGCGCTGCTCAGCAGCAGGCACAGCGGCCCCAGCAGCCACATGGCGCGGCCGCTGCTCCCGCAGCCCGGCGCCGTCGCTGCCCCCGCGGCCTCGGCGCTGACCCCGCCCCTCGCCGCGCCGGCCCCGCCCCCCGCTGTCCCTCCTCCCGCCCGCCCCGCCCTCCTCGGCCAGGCCGGCCCCGGCCCCGCTCCGCGAAGTTTTGCGAGCGTCCCGGCTGCGCGCCGAGCCCGCGTCCTGCCCAGAGTGTCCTGGCTCGGAGAGGCCGCGGAGGAGGCCGCGGAGGGTCCGGCCCTGGCGGCCTCTCGCCGCCAACCCCCTGTGGCTGCGAAGATCTAGTAATAGCCCGGGCTCTGTTCTTGCCTTCTCTTTCTCTTTTTCCTCCCCCTTTTGCCCCTCCGTCCTCTGAGGATGCCGCGCTCACCGTCTCATCCTCAGTCCCAAACTTGGATTCTTTACGGAGCTACAAAATGAGTTTACTCCAGGGAGGGAAAGAAAAAGTTGGAAGAAAGGGCCAAATATTATGAGGAAAATAATAATAATTATATTTATATATATATATATACACACACATATACGTATGTATTATTTTTAGTAGCTAGAGTGGAATACGGCGAGTGCTTCTCAAACTTCTCACATGCATCCGACGCACCGGGAGTCTGACTCAGTAGGTATGGGGTGGAGCCTAAGATTCTGCTTTTCTAACAAGCTTTTAGGTGATTTGGAAACTGATGGTGAACCACACGTGGAGTAGGCACACAGCATTGTCCTGTGCTTTATTTCCTCTGGATCTTGTCTACCTAGACCAGGGGAACTTTGCGTCCCAATTTGCAGAAAAGGAAAGTAAATGTGAAAGTAGAAGCCCCGATACAAAAAGAACAGCTGCTCCAGTGCAGTTGGGGCTCCAAGACAGCACTGGTGACAGTTCTCAAAGAATTTAGATGGAGGAAGAATCAATGACACTTTCGTGCTCCACTCTCCAGCCCCTCCCCTCCCCAGAAAACAACCAAAGCAAAAACAACAACAGCAAACCGAATGCAGGTAATCGCCCCAAACTGGAAATATCCATCAACTAAGGAATGGATAAACAAATTGTGTTCTATCACCTAATGCAACAACATGAATGAATCTTAAAAGCATGCTAAGAGAAAGAATCCAGCCTCCAAGGGTACATTCTGTATGATTTCATTTTTTTTTAAAGATTTTTTTGAATGTGGACCATTTTTGAAGTCTTTATTGAATGTGTGACAGTATTGCTTCTGTTTTATGTTTTGGGTTTTTTTTTGGCCCTGTGGCATGAGGGACCTTAGCTCCCCGACCAGGGATCAAACCCACACCCCCTGCATTGGAAGGCGAAGTCTTAACCACTGGACGGCCAGAGAAGTCCCCTATGATTCCATGTATAAGCCATGAGGGGTGAGGGCAAGGGAGCGAAACAAAACTCTAGGGACCAAAATCAGATCAGTAGTTATCAGGGTCTGGCCTAGGGAAGAGGATGAGTGCAAAGGGGCGCAAGGGAAACTTCTGAGGTGCTGGGCTGTTCTGCAATGCGATTATGGTGGTGGTTACACAACTTTATACATTTGTGGAAACAGAGAACTACATCCCTAATACCCACACCTAAAACAAGTGAATTTTACTGTATATAAATCGTACCAGTTTGGAGGAGCAAGGAGGGTGTGGGGGCTGGGACTGTGGGTGAGGGAGCTTGTAGATAGGATGCCCACATTAGATTTGGGATGAGCTGGACACAACCTGCAGGATACTGAAATTCAATGCCGTTGCTTTTCAATTATCTGTTCTAGTCTGGAAACATGAAGGCTAAAGTGAATCAGGTCAAACTTTAAAAATACCAGTGACGGTTCAAGGTAATGAGAAAATGTGAAGCGATGTAGGAGAGTTGAGCAAGTTCCATATTACAAAGGAGTTTGTCAAGCATGGAAAACATAAAAAAATTCTCCAAAAGATTTAGCATCTGGGGGTTTTATCCTGGGATCCATGAAACACTAGGGAGCTCATCTCATAAGCTTCAAAGAGTTTTAAAACCACCCCCCCCCAAATTTTATGCATATTTCAGGTGTGTGTATGTGCATTTTTCCAGGAAGCATGTTGGAATGAGGCCCCTGGCCTCTGATAAAGATATACAAGAAGGCAAATAATTTCTCCTACAGCTACTCATTTTCCCCCAAACATTAGGAATATGGAAGGAGAATGGATCTGACCCAGTACCATCTTTCTTGTTTCCTTGTGTTACTTTGGGTACATGAACTTCAACTCTGGATTTAGTGGGCCTGGCTTGCTTTCTGTCTCTCTGTCTCTCTCTGTCTCTGTCTCTCTGTCTCTGTCTCTCTGTCTCTGTCTCTCTGTCTCTGTCTCTCTCTCTCTCTCACACACACACACACACACACCCATTTCTTTTAAATATATGAATATCTCTGAAATCATTCCAACAATGTAAAGCTCTCTTTACATTCAATGGTTGTTTTTATACTTATATTGAATCACTCCCAGCCTCCTCACCATATAAGCTGGGCAGGAGGTAAAACCATTCTTTATACTTTATTACTCTCCTCTTTCCCAGTTCTTTAGAATTCTATCAAAAGCACAGGACACTCGGTTTCCAGAAAACGTGATAGGTTCCAGTGCTAATTGTCCAGATCTCAGGGAGCCAGTCCCAAGTCGTTTTTTACAGTTGGTTTCATACAAATCAAAACCAGAGTGCTTTATGGCGCTTATTTACCAAAAATGAGACACTCTGACCTTGGATGTGTGCTTTGAACATGGCTTCACATTGCTGAAGGAGGGAAGAAAGAGTTTTGTCTCTCTGTGGTCTTTGGTAGAATGCTCTATAGTTCCCATACTTTTTCTCATTAACTCCTCACAGCAGCTCCAGCGACATCACAGGTGAAAACAGCACAAACTAGACTTGAGCTCAGCTTCTTCTTACATGTGCTCCAATTCTCTTCAGTTGCCACACACTAGTCTGTGACTTTGGGCAGGTTATCAGCCTCTCTGAGCCTTAGTTTCCTTATCTGTAAAACGGGGATAATAAGAGCACCAGGATCTTGGGGTTGCTGTCAAGATTCAATGAGATATGTAAAGTCTTTAGCACAGTACCTTGCACATAGCAATTGCTCAAGGAAAGGTAGATGCTGGTGTGATTGTGGCTGTGATTCATATTACAAGGCAGCTGCTGTGGTAGCCAGTCTCCAAGATGGCACTGAAAGATCCTTGGCTTCTGGTGTCCATGCTCTGTGTATTCCCCTCCCACCCTTGAATGGGGCTGGCCGACATATGTGACCAACGGATATTGTGGAAGTGACAATGGGTAACTTCTAAGGCTAGGTCACAAAGGACATAGCAGTTTCTTCCTTGCTCTCTTAGATCCCTTGCTCTGGGCGAAGCCAGCCACCATGTTGTGAGGACACACAAGCAGCCCTGTGGATAGGCCCACATGGAGAGGGACTGAGCTTCCTGCCAACTTGGAATGAACCATCTTGGAAGCAGAACCTCCAGCCTCAATCAGGCCCTCAGATGACTGTGCCTAGACCAATATCTGACTGGCTATTGTGAGAAATCCCAAGCTGGAACCACCCAGCCACTCCCAAATTACTGATCTACAGAAACTGTCAGAGATAATAAATATTTATTGTTGTTTTAAGCTAATAACTTTCAGGGTGATTCCTTATGCAGCAATAGATAACTAGTACTTCTGCCTTTAAAACCATCCAGAGGATTGACTTAATGATTCTATAGGACCTTTTAAATGACTTCATACTTAGAAAACACTTTGAATTTTGCCTGCTACATGGTAAGCACTCGAATGTTCGTTTTATTGTTATCATAGTTTATTTTAAAATTATTGTCATTACCATTACCTTTTTTCCAAAGCACCTAAGCAACTTTCAAACTTTAAAAAAATGTTTTAACTTGAAGAAGAGTAAGGACTTGTATGGAATAGCAAGAGGAGGAAGAGCCAGGGACACTGAAAAGATAGAGAGAAACTTGACTTACAAAAAGTTTACTGAAAACAAGTAGGGGCTTCCCTGGTGGCGCAGTGGTTGAGAATCCGCCTGCCGATGAAGGGGACACGGGTTCGTGCCCCGGTCTGGGGAGATCCCACAGGCCGCGGAGTGGCTGGGCCCGTGAGCCATGGCCGCTGAGCCTGCGCGTCAGGAGCCTGTGCTCCGCAACGGGAGAGGGCCTGCCGATGAAGGGGACACGGGTTCGTGCCCCGGTCTGGGAAGATCCCACAGGCCGCGGAGTGGCTGGGCCCGTGAGCCATGGCCGCTGAGCCTGCGCGTCCGGAGCCTGTGCCCCGCAACGGGAGAGACCACAACAGTGAAAGGCCCGCATACCACAAAAAAAAAAAAAAAAAAAAAAGTAGGCATTAGCTTCATAAAAACTCAGGCAGAGAGATGGTAGGAGACATTCCACCCCCTCCCCCCAGTCACTTCTGTGGCTCACAGTTTCACAAGGGCTCCATACTCCCTGCCCTATGCTCTCCCTTTCATTCATCTGATTTTCATTCTTCTCTCTGGTATGTGAAGAAAACAGAAATTCACTTGAGGATACAGCCACAGAAGGCTTGTTCCACTCCAACCTGTAGTGGATGCTGGAATGTGTCTGTTGAGAGGCTGCCTGGTGGAAGAAGATGACTACACTTCTCCTGAAACGCACAATGCCCAGCCCACACACACATGCCCATGTGCACTGTCTACCCCTCACATGTTATTATCATGAGTCCACAAAGTCAAGTAACTGAGGAACAGGCTTTGAGGTGGCTTGACACACCTGGGCTCCTACATCCCACCACTTACTCGTTCTGTGAGGCTGAGAAAGTCACTTTACCTCCAACTGTCAGTTTTCTGTGAAATGGACATAACAATTGTACCCACCTCCTAGGGATGTTGCAAGAAGCAAGAGGACTCACTGATCCCCTTACCTTTTTGACAGTTAATGTGAGAGAGAACTGTGTCAAACACTGTTCTACACTCTGGATTGCTGTGGTAAGCACACATTTCCTTGTCCTCATAGAGCTCATATATCAAATTGTAATACAGTGTCCTTTATCATAGGGCAATGTGAAGCATTTTGCAGAGTTCCTGACTCACAGCCCTGATTTGTTCAGCTCGTATTTGTATTACTGGCTGAGGACCCACATGTGAGTGGGAAGTAATACCATTAAATATGAAGGTTAAAGCTGCAGAAGTCTGCAGTAGGCAACCTCTGATATGGCCCCCAATGATCCTACTTCTTGGAATTCACACTCTTATGTCATCCCCTCCCTTGAGTGTTGCTGGACCTAGTGATTCAGTTCTAACAAAGAGAATACAGCAAAAGTTATGGGAGTTATTTCCAAAACTACAATACACCAACACTCAGGCTCCTGTTTCTCTCTCTCTCTCTCTCTTTTTCTTTCTCTCTCGTCAGCTGCCAATTTGTAAACTGCACTATGGAAAGGTTCAATTGGCAAGGAACTATAAAAGTCTCCAGCGGCCCTAAGTCCAACAGCCCACCCAGAACTGAATCCTGCCAACAATCACATAACTGAACTTGGAAGCAAATCTTCCCCCCAGTCAAGCCTTCAGATGAGATCACAGCCCTGGCTGACCACTTGGCTGCAACCTCATGAGAGATCTTAAGGCAGAGGAACCCAGCTAACTGTGCCCAGATTCATGAGCCAGGAAAACTGGAAGATCATATATGTTTGTTGCTTTAAGCCACTAAGTTTTGAGATAATTGGTTACAGAGCAACAGATTAATACAAAAACCTTGAGTCTGTGAACATTCAGCATCACTGAATCTCATTTACCCATTAGCCTGAGGAAGGCAGTAGGAGAGAATTGTCATTAATCGTGCCTGTATCAGACATTGTACGTTTGTGGTAACATTTGTCTTTACAGCAATCTCTGAGTTAGATTTTACGACACCTTTTGCACAGATGGGGAATCTGAGGTGCAGAGAATTTAAGTGACTGGCCCCAAATAACCCACGAAAATAACCAAGATTTGAAGCCAGATCCTTTGGATTCCAAAGGATTCCCACAATACTATGCTGAACCTCGCTGCCTTCTACAGCAAAATAGCCTCCAATTTATAAAAGCCAGAATGTATCTTCAGCTTGAAAGATAGTATGTTCACTGGGTTCGGGGCTAGAAAGGTAAAGATGCTCAGCGCATCACATAGAACTTGATTTATTATGTAATACAATTCAACTTGCAGAAAACTTTTCTAGATACATCTAATTATAGTAGTCCCCACCCCCAAAAGATGCTGAGTATGAGAAGTCTCCTGGCTAGAAATTAAAGTCATCCCAGAGCTGCCAAATGTAGAGATATATTTTTAAATTGTCAGACTAATCTACAGAAAAATTCATGTAAACACGAATTACAAGAGTTCTTGTAATTCATGTTTAATATAGTCACTAGCTTGAGGAAGAGAGATCTGCTGACATTTATTAATGAAAAATTTGTACCATCTGAAAGGATGAAACTTTTATCCCTCATTTACAGAAAACATGCAGCTTGTTATTTATTTTAATGCCTCAGTTTTATTGCCCCTTGAATGAAGTTGTCTACACCCTTAAAAGAGTTATTTTCCATTTGTGACCAGTCCTGGAACCAACACACAATTACATGAAAAAGAATTTAACCTGCAATTTATCAACAGGGCCATGTTTTCATCACAGGCACTTTTCTTTTCCTTCTCAACTGGAAAGGGAGAAAAAAAAGGTAGATTCATTAAATGTATAAACCTATTCTTGGTTGATCAATCTGAGAGGGAAAACTGTCATTGAATTATATAGATCTTCAGTGTGCAATATGGTAGCCTCTAGCTACATGTGGCTACAGGTAGCTACGTTGAGCTCTTGAAATATGGCTATTGTGGTTGGCGCTAAGTATAAAACCCAAACTGAATTTCAAGGACAGTACAAAAAAGAATGTAAAAGATCTCAATAATCTTTACGTTGACCATAGGTTGAAATATAGTAATTAGATATATAGATTTAAATAAAATAATATTAAAATTAACTCCACTGGTTTCTTACTCCTTCTTTAATGTGGAAATGTTAAAATTTCATATGTAGCTTGCATTTGGGGCTCACGACATATTTCTTTTCAAGGGCACTGATAACAGATATTTTATTTGCTGAATGAACACATGACCTGTCTGCTTTCCTTGCATCATTGTTGAATATAAGTTCACTTGAAGATCACTGACTTAAGAAAAACTTTTTTCCTCCCGTCTCCATCTGAGCAATTTTGTCTCCAACCCCTCTTAACTGTATATTTTTGTCATCCAAGTCACTTGAAATAAAAGTGATTGTGATGTCATAATTTCAATACTACAAATGCCCCACAGGGTCAAGAAGAAGGAAGTGGGGGAATGAATACAGAAGAAAGAAACCGTCTTTTTAAACATTATGAACATTTGGCACTTGAGTTCTGAAAAGAACCCAACACTGAATAAGATCTCCATTTTCAGCAGGGAAATTTATACAGTAATTAACTACCAAGCCAAAAGCGATAGGAGATATTCACTCGGTGACAAACTCCGAGGCGATGTTTGCAGCATGCCGAGGTCTGATCCCCTTCCCTAAGTAACAAGCTCTCTTTCATAGACAAACAGGTAAGCAGTAGACTTTAATAAGAGCACTTGAAAAAATCATCTGGAAGGTAAATAGATTTACATTTTTAATCTGACATTATTGGAACATTTTCCCTGAACCATGAAAACTCCGCTTTAATAATTTACGTTGTTTTTCTCGGTGCACCTCAGCCTACTTCTTTTAAACACCTCTTCATTTCAAGTTAGATTCTTTGGGCTTGATTGATTTTAATGTTTAAAAAGCTTAATTTCAGGGGCTGTTTGATTGCCTCATTTGGGGCTGATGCTGTGTGGGTTTGCAGTTCGATTCTGGGCCGGGGGCACCGGGGCACGGGTGGGCAGAGAAGAAGGAGATATATATATATATATATATATATATATATATATATTTGGCAGTTTTCAGTGAATTCCTACACCCAGTGTGGAAGGGAAGGAACAAAAGAGACAGGGAAGGGAAATTTTTTTACAGTTTCCAGGACCCTTCAGCACGCAAGTAATGAAAATGCGATAGAACTACAGGTATTGTTTGCTTCTGTTAGGCATAGCTGGCACCCTCTACCTTGTTATTCAAGCCAGAAATCTGGGGATAAGCCTGGACGCCTCACTCACTCCTCCCCAACATGATCAGTCACCAAGCTTTGTAGGCTCTGCCTACTTAATGCCTCTTGACTCCAAGTCACCCTTCTCCTTCCCTCCTGCCCCTCCCTTGGTTCATATCCCCACGCACCTTGGCCTGAGTTGCTTCAACCTTCTTCTAATTGGCCTTCTCGGGTCTTGTCCTGATGCCACGCAGTCTGCTTAAAACCTCTATGGCTCCCTATTGCCCACAGGACAAGTTCAGACTGATCAGTCAGGTATAACCTTCATGAGCTGTTGCTGAGGCTGTCATGGAGGCTGGGAGCAGGGAGAGGGGTAAAGATGAGACCAGAGGAGTGGGCAGGAGATCTGGGGCATGTTAAGGAGTTTAGTCATTATCCTTTGAGCAATAGGAAGTCACAAATGGTCCGTTTTAAGCAGGGTCATGCATGAACAGATGTGCACCGTGGTTAAAAGCAAGGGTTCTGGGATCAAACTTAGTTTCCAAGTCTGACCATGCCACTTTGCTGGGTGTCCTTGGGCAAGTTACTTCACCTTTCTGAGCTGGTTTCTTCGACTGTAAAAGGGAGATTAAGACCCCACGTGATAGGCACAGTTATGACATCTGAATGAGGTAGTGTCAGCATACTGCCCAGGACATAGTAAGCACCCGACTAGTCATAACTAATATTACCTTAATCTTCCTACACTTCTTCCAAGAAGCCCTCCATGAGCCCTCAAGACTGAGTTAAGCCTCATTCCCCTGTGCTCTTGTAACACCTTGTGTTTATCCCTGTTTGTAGGATTTATGTGTCTGCATCTTAATCGACCTTTAATGTGTCGTTTCCCCCACCAAACCATAGCTCTCTAAGGCCGGCAACTCTGGCAAAAGTTCCTCTGATATTTACTAAATGAACAAATACCTTAGATTACTTCCTACTTTGATTCACATGATCTCTTTTGTCCTATCTTTATTACCACTTTACAGGTGGGGAAACAGAGGCTCAGAGAAATCAAGATATGAGCCCGCAGTCCTACAGTCAAGGAGCGTCAGAGCTGCAGCCCGCCTCTGGTCTCACACCTCATGGCGGCTGGCTGGGAGGGAGAAGAAGCTGAGAGCAGTAACACCCTTTAAAACGACCTTTCCAGAGCAGGATGGGTGTCCTCCCTAAACTTCATGAAATGGCAAAGTGAAGGAATAAAACATTTCAGCTGGAAAAACAACAGATAGCCAGAAATCAACCCCAATCCTACCCGAAGTCATAATTCCAGGAAACAACTACGTACACAAAAGGCAATATACTCCAAGATACACATAATAAAGTCACCTTGGCGATGCCTGTGCCTTCGTGGCCAAGCCAGGGAGGGATTGAATTTAAAAGAGGACTAGAAGGAGGACTTCTACCCACACGAGCCCATCCGAAGAGGTATGCCCACCCACCCGCAAGATTCAGCTCCCTGCCGTATAGCCATGAGCCTGATCATGGCAAAATGCCATGGTAATTACAATGAAAATTTCCAAGGGGGAAAGAACAGGCCATGGTAATGCTAGAAGCTGTCCACGAAGGCCAGTTGGCTCAGATCTCTCAGCACCGAGCCAATGAAGCCAAAGTGGAGGTTGATACTGTTGTGGGCCAGTTGGCTTTGCCCTGAGGGGAAAAAAATGTTCTATGGTCACTGGCTAGAATCTTCATCCTGCTCAGCTGTCCTGCCAATGCCGGTATCCAGGACCAAAAAGCGATTGGGTAAAGGACTCTGGGGAACCTCATGCCGATCTTGACAATGAGGGCTGAGATACAGACAGGGCAGCACACCCCAATACAGACAGCTGACTGCCTGAATAAAGACACTGAGCCCCCCGAGTGCCCCCACATCACGCGGGCTGCCCAGCTCCTCCCCAAAGCAAGAGTGAGAAGCGGCAGGAAAGGAAAAGAAGTACAGAAACCACCAGTTTCCAGTATTGGGGGAAGAGTCTGATTTCACAGGATTAGCTAAATGTGTAGCCAAATGAGCCAATGTTTATCCTTTGGTATATTTTTTGATTTAAATGAAATATCAAATGAGGAAAACGAAAGTCTCAACATGCGTCTTGAATTTGAGTTCCACAATTGGTCTTCCTAGGAATAGAAAAGTTTTTCCATAAAAATAATAAGAGCAAATATCTATTGAGAGTTCTCTTAGTTGGGATTCCCCCAAGCAGAGCTTGAGACAAGGACTTGGACCAGGCAGTTTAATGGGAGAGACTCGGTGACATTGGAGGTGGGGTCCAGCCAGAGTGTGTGGGGAAGCTGTCCACTGTAGCCACAGCCCAAATCCCACGGGGGCAAGTGATGAGGCTTCCGATATGCCAGGTATCTGACATTCCACAGGTAGGTCCTATTCTTTTCCTCATTCTCAGAAGAGGAGACTGAGGCACAGGAAAGGTAAAGTACTTTACGAGAGGTTGCAGAGCTAGGAGATGGCTGAAGATCAGACCTGCCTTATCCAACTCCTGAGTCGAAGCATTTAACCTTGTGAAAGTATTGCCTATGATGGGACTTCAGAAAAGAAAAAAAAAAAAAAGCAACCATTTGTGGATGGGAGGGAGGGAGAAACAATAGCAGAGAAGATTTTATATACACACTCCCTTCTTTTTATGGAAATAGGGAGACAGCCAATCTGGCCATAGATTTTTTTAAACTCTTAAAAATGTTTTCTAATCACTTAAGGAGACAGAATTACAGACAATCCCCTACCCCCAGTACTCAAATATACTATATATTTAAAAGCACATATGTTGCTTATTATTCCAGGGAAAGCCCAGTGGATATTGAGGCTACCGATGTACCGCGCCACAGCTCTAAGAAGGCCGAGGATCAATTATTTAGTGTAATTCTTTACATGGTCTATGATTCTTCTCCGCTTGGATTTTTTAAGAGGTCACAACATGGCTTTCTCTGCAACAAAGCTCAGATGTTTTGGGTAAAGTTATAGAGAGATGACATTTAGAGAAGGAAGCAGCGCTAATACAGCCATGGGTTCAGGTGGTCTACCTAGGGTCAGAGTGGATGAGAATTAATATTTGGGATTAACTTATTATCAAGCCCCTTGTCCTACTGGGAGTGTGGCGTAATGTTATGCATGTGATGTGCCAGCTGTCCGCAGAGCTAAGCAAACCCGGAGATCTGGTTGCAGGTAAATGATCTCCAGGGAGGCAAGGGGAAGCTTCTTACACAGATAGTAAAGGCCACTAAAATGACACGGTTCCTCTCATTAGAGTTCTTTCGGCTCTATCTCACCAGGGTCACACCTTGTGCTCACTATCTATTTGATTTCACCAGAAGGTTCTGTGAGTGAATTTGGAGCGTCTGAGTCATGACTGAGACCCCGCTGGTTGCTCTCATTCTCTGCCCTTGGGATCTCCTGTCCAAGTTTTCTCGAACTTGATGTCTGCCCTACTTTAGATGAGATGGCAATGGGGTATCTGACACACTTCTCGTGGAGACTGTACCTCTGCTTGGTAAATCACAAATAGGAATCCACTATCCACACTTTTCTACTTGTGGAAGAAAAAGAAACAGAACCATCAGAAAATGCGTAAAAGGTCTAAGATATGCAAAGAGGAAGAGCTACGTAGTGTTGTGACAGTAGAAGAGATAGTAATTGTTTCCGTTATGTGACACTATGCAAGCCATTACACTGTAAGGTCAGTCCCAAGGGGAAGTACCATTTGATAAAGCCCAGTCCAGACAGACAAAAAGTCATTTACAAGTTCTTAACTGGAGAATTTTAGAAATTAAAAGGATTCTGATTTGTAAAATCTCACACATACCCAACATGTCTCATGATCGCTTTTCTTTTTTCCCAGTTTCCGTACACCACACACTGTCTAACACCCTCTTCCAGAAATTTCCTGGCAACATTCATTATGATAATTTGTTAGGCACATATTCACTCCCTTCCCCCTCCTCTGGTTGGGGAGGAGACTTCCCGCCTCACTGATGATGGCCTGGGCCACGGGCCTTGCTTTGCCCAGTGGAATATTAGCAGATGTAACCAGAGCAGAGGCCTTAAATCTGCTTGTGAGTCTTGTTGACCTCCTTTGCTCTTGTGATCTAGCATGAGAACACACCTGGGTATTTTCTGCTCCTTCCATACAGGCCCCAGATCAAGGATACTTGGGGCAGAGCTGAACCCATTCACAGCCTGGGGCTAAGCCCAGTCAGCCCACAGCCTGAAGCAGAACCACCCAGCGAAGCCCTGCCACCACCAGCCTACTTGTAGCCAAAACCAGATCCATGTGCGTGATTGTTAGCCCCTGGGGGGCTGGGTGGTCTGTCCCTGGTCAATGTGTCTCTCTGTACGTTTTTCTCTCGTTTGTACTAATTCTAATTCACAAAAGCCCAAAAGAATGGCGGCCCCCTTTCAGAGGAGAAGGAAGGGAAAGAAATATGTTAGAGCAAAATCAGAATCTTCATTAAGGCACAGAGGGAAGAAAAAAGGCCGGAACTATTCATGTGTTGATAATTTTTCAATTGTGAATAACACCCATGATAATAGCTACCATTTATTTGTTCTGTGACAGGCACAGTGTTAAACAGTTTTTTATAAACAGTTTATAAACCTGAACCTATTTAATCCACTCAATATCCCAAGAAGTCAGAATAACTATCACAGTTTGATGGAAAGAAAACTGATGCTTAGAGAGGTTACATATCTTGTTAGAAGGTGCCAGAGTTGGGATTAAAACTCAGAAAATCCCAATAATTATTGAGCAGCCTAGACAGTGAACCAGTGTTAAAATGAAATACCATTCTTTAACGTAACAAACTGGCAAAGATTAGAAACACTCTAATACTGAATATTGGCAAGAGAGCGGCATCTCATAAAATACAGGTGAGAATGTAAATTGGTGCTAACACTCTGGAAAGCAACCTGGCAATATTGATCAAGAACCTGAACATTTGCATACCCTTTGAACGAGTAATCCCACTTCTCTGATTATATTCTAAACAACTAATCAGAGATGCAGCCGAAGATGCGTGTACAAGACTGTTCTTCAAGGCGTTGCTTATCACAGTGAAAAATTGGAATCAACTGAAATGTAAAATAGTTGCAGAACGGTTAAATAGCTGGTATTGCTACAGGCTGGAACAATATGCAGCCATTAAAAATCATCATTTTGTGATGTGAGGAAAAGTTTGTGCTATGGTCTGAATGTTTGTGTCACCTTAAAATTCAAAAGTTGAAATCCTAACCCCCAAGACAATGGTATTATGAGGTGGGGTCTTTAGGAGGTGATTAGGTCATGAGGGTGGAGCCCTCATGGATAGGATTGGTTCCCTTAGAAGAGAGGTTCCGAGAGAGCTCCCTCGCATCTTCCTACATGTGAGGACACAGCAAAAAGATGCCACCTATGAATCAGGAACTGGGTTCTCACCAGACAACCAGTCCGCAGGCATACTGATCTCGAACTTCCCAGCTTCCAGAACAGTGAGAAAGAAATTTCTGTTGTTTATAAACCACCCAGTCTCAGATATTTTGTTACAAGCAGCCCAAATATGGACCAAGACAGTTTGCAATACACTCTAAATGGAAAAAAAAAAAAGTAGACTATAAAACTGAATACATAATGTGACTCCAGTTTGCAGAGTATGCGTATGTATTTGTGTGTAAGATCATACACTAGCGAGTACTCATGCATTATTGCTGCATGGTAATTATCATTTTCTGTTGAATTTTTTTGTATTTTCTAAGCATTTTTATATTTCTCCAGTTTTATAGAATGGCAAATATTACTTTTGTTCCTAGAGAAACATATTTAAAATGATTATCTGGAAAAACCAGCAACTATTTTCCCTGTGAAATATGAGGACAGGAGTCTCTATCTGTTTTGTTCACTGATGTATGCCCAGAGTAGCATCTGGCTCCTCGTATGTGCTCAGTAAATATTTGCTGAGTGACTGAAAGGTACACCCTGCAGCATGTGCAGATCCAGTGTGTATGTTGCGTTTATCTATGGACTCAGAACCGGCCACCCCCAAAACAACAATCATTTTAATAGGCTCACGCATTCCGTAGAGAACTGCTCAGACAGGACACAGTGGGTTGACTTCTCTCTCTCTCTCCATGATATCTGGGGCCTTAGCTAAGAAGATGTGACTAACTGGAGGTGACTTCAAATGTTAAGAGCAGGAAGCATCTGGAAGCTTCTTTCTTCACAGGTCTGGTGCCTGAATTCTCATTCAGGCTGTTAACTGAAGCAACTACACACACACTGTGTCTCCACCCAGCTTGGCTTCCACAATGGATTCTGCATGAGCAGAATGAACCTTTATTACACTAAAGCCACTAATACTTTGGGATTTATGATCATAGCAGAGTCTGCCTTAGCCTGAACTAATACGATTTCCAAATACGGAGCTATGTCGTGTACTGAGAGGTACCTGAATTTACCTTGTCATCTGGTCTCGGTCAGCCTGGAGACCCAGCCTGCGGAATGTCTTTCTGTTCCATCATGGGCAATCTGGAAAGCTGGCCTCCTGCTCAGCGGGGCACTTGAGACATACACGACTCGGATGAGGGTGCCTGCCCTGCCATTTACGAGCCACACGCGTGGCCCTGGATAAGCTACAGAATCTTTCTGATCCTGTTTCTCATTTGCAAAATGAGAATGATGCTTACAGCACCTGTCTCAGGATTGTGGTGAGAACTGAACGGGATGAGGTATCTTTTATGAGGCACTTGGCAGAGTATTAGCACTTATTCAATGTTAGTTGTTGAATTCATTCTATTAGTTTACAGTGTCCATAATCTCCTGATCTGAAGGCTAGGATGGTGTCAGCTAGGCACAATTTAAAAAAAAAAAAAGAAGTCATCATATCCACAGAGGATTTAGCATCTTTTGGATGTGATTAGGGTTAAGGGACAAGAGATAAAAGGAGGTATTGAACTGCTAAAGCCATAGATAAGAATGGAGGAGAAAGACCTGCTCTTTTGATGTATTAAATGCCTACTTATTTATATATACTGCCTGGTACCACAGGAGAACAGAACAGAGAAGGCAGATTTCATGCCGTCTCATAATTTGGGAAAAAAAGACACTAAAACAAGGATGGGGCTATAAAATAGAAGCAGAAAGTAGCTCAAAGAAAACCTTACCACGGGAAGCTTCCTGCAGACTTTGGCTGAGTGCTAAGCTCTCTGGCAGACTGTGCAAAAGGGCCTTGTCACCGCCCGGTCACGCCTTTCCCAAGGGAAGGCTGGAAGGTGAGCAGCTGGCAAAGGTAACTGAGTGACTGCTTGGGTGCCGTGCCCAGCACTGTGCCACGTGGGCTGGGTCACCCCAGAGGTCCAAGATATGGCTGCCAGGCCCAGTGCGGGGGGAGACCAAGAAAAGAGAAGCATGCAGTTTTCGTGTTCATCACCATCACTCAAATTCGGAGGAGAAAATGTCTAAAAAAATTCTCTCTGGCTTGCATTTTTTCAGGCCTTTTAATTTTTTATTGTTGAGCATGAACAATGAAACAGAGTGGTTTCCTGTTTCTCTGCCCCCACTCCACTGCTGAGGAATTTGGGTTTAAACTGCCAGAGAGGAACATTTACATTCTATAAATTAACTTCACTAAAGATGCTTAAGCGTTTATGAAAACATTGCCATTTTATACTCAGCTCTATAAAATCTTAAAGAAAAAAAAAAAAAAAACTCTAACTGCAATGGGAAGCTAAGCTAGCAGAGAGTGCTCTGCTCAGTGCAAACATGCCAACAGCTTTACAAATGAGGATCTGCAACCAGGATTAAGCGCCTGCAGATCATTTATCAGGGACAAAACAAAGATCCTTAGCCTCTGTACTCCAGTGCGTGGAGACTCCTACAGGCTAAGAAATGCACCTCAGAAACAATAGACAGGGTTAACGCATTATACCCACATTAATGCTGGCAGCAGGGAATACTACTGCGCCCCATCTTGGGTGCCCCAGGCAGGTATTTTGATGTAAAGCAGAGTTTGGCTTCAGGGAGTCCTGGGTTTAAATCCTGGTTTATCTGCTAACCAGCTAGTGACCCTGGACAGTGGATCACTCACAGGCTTGGTTTCCTTCTCTGAAAACAAACGACAATCATAACAAATTCCCTTTGTGTCTTCACTTCTGGACAAACAGAATAAAGCAAACAAAGCTGCAGAGGTGTTCCACTGTGTATATGTTCAAATAAATGTGTTTGGACACCCATTCCCCTTCCATCACAAAAAAAGAGAGTGCCAAAGAAAGAAAATGAGAAACTCCGGTTCATTTCCCCCTTTACCTCTTTGCCCTATTTTTTGGACTACACCTGGGCCTTCTCTGGCGCTAGGGAGAAGAGGTCACAGCTAAAATCAAAGAGAGACTAAAGAAATTAATTTTGGCTTGTGATTCTGAAGGTGATGGTTTAAGAATCATTTTGACACTTGACTTTATAGGATTTTCCCCTTAAGTGCCTATTTTAAAATCTGTGACCTCCCCATCCTGTAGTCCCCTAACCCCTAAACATACAGACCGATCTCATTACTCCCTTAATGGAGGGGCAGCAGCCCAGGAGAACATACACTGGTGTTCTCTGACTCGGAGATCTAGACCCTGTTTTGCAGCCTAACTTCTTTGGACATCAGATTCCAGACCCCTACAAAGAGGGGATTAGAGCTGACATGGAAACTCGTGTTCACTACAGCTTAATGAAACGTCCTAAGTGTTTCTAGTTTTTTCCGCCTAATTGACATCTTTTCTGTCCATCAAAATTAGGTGGTCACCCCAGTGGATCAGCATCGTCTCTGAAGCTATATCCTGAGCAGCACTTAGAAGAGGAGAATTTCCAAGGATGAATCCCTTATTTAATAACCATCACTACCACCAACATGCTCTCACTATTTGCACAGTTTTACCTTTACTATGACACATCTATTTTCTTTACAAACTCAGTGGACAATGGCTTAGCAGAGGGGCATTCTCAGCTACAATGCCTGCTTAGTGATGTTCTAGGCCAGCGCTTCCCAGTAGAACTTTCTGGGATTCTGTAAGTCTTTTCTACCCGTGTTGTCCAGAATGGTAACTACTAGCCATATATGGCAATAGCACTTGACAGGTGCCTGATACAACTGAGGAACTGAATTTTAAATGGAATTTAATTTTAAGTAATTTAGAATTAAATATAACTGTCATGTGGGGCTATTTGTTACTTTAATGGACAGCACAGCCCTAGACATGACCCACTTAGGACTTGTGCTGTCCAGTGGAAATATAATGAGAACCACATATGTAACTTAAATTCTTCTAGTAGCCACACTAAAAGAAAAAAAAAAGAAAAAAGAAAGGGATAAAATTAATTTCAATAATATATTTTATTTTTATTGACTACTCAAAATACTATCATTTCGGGACTTCCCTGGCAGTCCAGTGGTTAAGACTTCGCCTTCCAGTGTGGGGGGTGCGGATTTGATCCCTGGTTGGGGAGCTAGGATCCCACATGCCTTGTAGCCAAACAACCAAAACATAAAACAGAAACAATATTGTAACAAATTCAATAAAGACTTTAAAAAAAAAAGGTCCACATCAAACAATTCTTTAAAAAAAAAATACTATCGTTTCAACATATAATCAGTAAAATGTTAACGAAATAGTTACACTCTTTGGTTTCACACTAAGTCTTCAAAATTCGGTGTAAATTTTATAATTACAACATATCTCAATTTGGGCTAGCCATATTTCAAGAGTTCAACAGCCACATGTGGCTAGTGGCTACCATATTGGACAACACAGTGCAGATATTAGCGACTCTGAGGCTAACTTTTCTATCTGTAACATGGGCGTGTTTACAGCAACTATAAACAAAAACATTCTTGTGTTTAACTAGGGATGTTAAAGAATTTTCAACACAAAGTGTTAAACATAAACACCGAACTCGCCATATTTATTTTTACCAAAGTATGCAAAGTAATGCAAAATATTTGGTGTTTCCTCTCCTTTCTAAAGATGTTTCTTGTTCTTTTGCTTTGTATTAAATAAATTAATTTCACTGACATGTCAATATTTACTGCTAATTATACAGGAACAATTCTACCATTTGAAGAAATGGAATGTTATTGTGTATCATAGAATTTGTAAGCTCAGTGCCTAATAATTTCCATATCAATAATTTCCATTAGTGTAATGGGTCACAATAGAAGCTGCTCCAGGAATAAAAATGTGTAATGAAAAAAGCAATCATTGAGAATCATTTAGCAACAAAGTAGATAACCAATAAGCCAATGACCTGATCAATGGGTATTAGGTACATTAAATGCAGAAGATGATTCAGAAGTGTCCATTAGCAGAAATTCTAACAAATAAATTACATAAAAATAATCAATACAGTTAGCTGACAATGTAACCTATAACAGTGGATCCGGAAGCAATTTCAAAGATTTGCATTGCTCACACTTGAATGCCTTTTCAAGTTGTACATTGCAAGCTACACTTCCTCTCCCCATCTTAAGCCCCCTCTTTAATGCTTTTTCTAAATTAGCTTGTTGTGTCATCCTTACCATGTAGTAATGAAAAATAGATAAAGGCAGTCATGTGGATTTTCTATCTCTTCAGAACACACCTTGCTGAAACATACTCAATATTTGCTAATGACTCTGGAGGCAAAAGCTATGATGGTACAGCCTTTGTTTTTCCTTTTTTTTTTTTTGTGGTACGCAGGCCTCTCACTGCTGTGGCCTCTCCCGCCCGCGTCCCCTGCATCCGCAGGCGGACTCTCAACCACTGCGCCACCAGGGAAGCCCCCAGCCTTTGCTTTTGAAGGAAGAGGGAACTTAAGAGGGAGGTAGCATGAGGGGTGGACTGGGGGAAAAGTTATAAAGACTGGATAGATGCCTTTTAAACTTGGACAGGAAAATCATTTTGCTATGATTGTCCAGAATGTCAGCCCTGGCTCTTGACTGTGTTCTTGGAGGGACAGTAGTCTTGAAGCAGGATCTTATTTCGCTGCCCAGGGACTGAACTTAGACGCCAGTCCACCAGGGGCTAGAGGCTAGAAGCAAAATTCCCTGATTCTTACCCCGTTTGAAAGCAAAAATGTTTCAAGGAGGAAAAAAATCACAAACCAGATACAAAGTTTATTATTAGAGACACAGCACAACATATGGGAGAGCACACAGAGAAACAGTTGATGTATTTAAGTCAGAAGCAGGGCAGAAATACACACCCAGAGTGGAGTGTGGGCGTCCTGAATGAGGAGTACAGTAAAGAGGTGATTTAAATCACTTATATAGAACAGTCCTTCCGGGTCTTTCTTTACATTTGGCAGATTATCTTCTTTTTTTTTTTTACACCTGACTGGTCCTAGGACCCTCCCCAAGATGCGTGCGCAACTTTTTGCTAAGATGGATCCCACCACAGGGGCCTGCGGGTGCATGTCCACAGGTATTATGGGGTGGCATGCCCTCCCTTCTAGACCCCAAGAGGCTTCCTGCGCATGTGCAGACAGGGAAGTTTTCCCTGACTTCAGGAGTGGGCCCCGTATCTATTTACTTGAGCAGAGCTCAGCTTCTGACACTAGCTTTGTTCTTGGAGTGTCTGGGTGAGAACAGAGCTTCAATTTTACACCACTGGACAAACATCAGCTGTCCAGACCAAGAGCCCATCTATCTCCTACCTCAACTGCAGAAAGGGAAGCAAAATACAATTCCTGCGGCCTTGTACTCTGCCAGACTGATCAGAATCATTCCTTCCACTTTACAACAGTTTACGTAGTTTGATTTTGTATGTCCAATAAGCATTTACACATTACAAAGTTAGCTGACTGGGAGAAGACAGGATACTGATACAGCTATTATGTATTATTTAACTGGTATGATGCTTTCGTTTGTTTCTCTGGCAGAAGCAAGATTTTGCTTTGCTTAGGAAAACAAGCAGGAGTGGGCTAGGAGCCATACTCGCTTGTGAAAGATGTGCCCTGCCTTCAAGGAGCTTGAGCCCAGGATGAGGCAGGGATCCCATGTCATTTCTCTCTTCACTCTTCACCGTGTGGCTGGAGAGGAAGCAGAGGGCTGTCGTCTACCGAACACTTACTTTGTATCCGGCATCGCGCTAAGTACAGATTACTCATCATTGCTAGGGATGAGAAAAGTGCAGCATTTTGAGCACAGAGGGGAGAAAATCCTCTGCCCGCCCCAGTAGCAAAATCCTAGAATCCCAAGATTCCAGGAGAAAATGTCAGCAGGGCCCTTTGATATTTTTTGTACATAACGAGGAAGTTAATCTAAAAGTAGTAAGGTGGGGCTGTTATATTTGCCCCTTTTAATGCTAAAGCGATAGTACTGGTGTTACTGGATGCCAGGATTAAGCCACTTAAAGTGAGATCAGTAAAATCTAGAAACACCATCCTTTCAAAGCAGCAAATAGCATTAGGTGTCAAGAGGTACAATCGGAATACTTCTTAGGGGTAATTTCTGGAAAAGGGAAAGAACTCTTTAGTTATGCAAGTAAAAGTAAACAACACATCCACTGTTTTAAGAGAAACTATGAGATAATTATTATTATAAAAGTGATGTTAAAGTATAATATTTTTAAACTCATGACTCATACAAATATGAAATGAACACATGTCAAAGATTTTATTCGACTCATTCATTAATTAAGGAACCAGTAAGATGATACAATGGGTTCAAGGGAGAATTCAAAAAGCAGATACAGGGCTTCCCTGGTGGCGCAGTGGTTGGGAGTCTGCCTGCCGATGCAGGGGACATGGGTTCATGCCCCGGTCCGGGAAGATCCCACGTGCCGCGGAGCGGCTGGGCCCGTGAGCCATGGCCGCTAAGCCTGTGCGTCCGGACCCTGTGCCCCGCAGCGGGAGGGCCCACAGCAGGAGAGGCCCGCGTACCAAAAAAAAAAAGGATACAAAAAGCAGATACATACATGTAGAGGTTGATATAAGTCTGTTTAATAGATGCAAAACTGGCTCTACAGAGGGTGGTAGGGGCAATTTTCAAAATCTATTTGCGTGTTGCGGTAGGAAGAATTCTGAGCCGTCTGCCCCCTGGTGTATACATCCTGTATAATCCCCTCCCCTTGAGTATGGGCGGGACTGCGAATACGACGACTTTCTTCTCATGATTAGGTTACATTAGATGACAAAGGTGAAGTGAAGGGCTTTTTGCAGGTGTAATGAAATCTTTGGGACTCTGATTTAATCAAAAAGGAGATTAGCCTGAGTGGGTCTGACCTAATCAAGTGAACCCTTAAAAGATACCAGACCCTTCCTGAAGGAAGAGATTTGAAGCATGAAGATTCTGCTGGCCTTTGAGAGGCAAACTGCCAAGCAGTGGCGGGCACATGACAGGAAATGGCAGGCAGCCTCTAGAATCTGAGAACTGACAGCCAGCAAGAAAACAGGACCGCAGATGTATAACTGCAAGATGAATTCTGGCAGCCACCAGTGACCTTGGAAAAGGAACCCAAGCCCCAGAAGAGACCAGGTCAAGACCTTGATGTCAGCCTGCTGTGACCTTGGGCAGAAGACCCAGCTAACATGCCTGGACTCCTGACCCACAGACAATACAAGATAATAAATTTATGTTACAGTAAGTTGTTAAATTGGTGGTAGTCTGCTGAGGAGCAAGAGAAACCTCTTACATATGTCTACAGAAAAGAATGATTTGCATTGGTGTCCATTAGCTACCACTTACAAAGCTGTAAAACAGCTCATGCGGCATGTGGGATCCTCCCGGATCGGGGCACGAACCCGCGTCCCCTGCATCCGCAGGCGGACTCTCAACCACTGCGCCACCAGGGAAGCCCCCAGCCTTTGCTTTTGAAGGAAGAGGGAACTTAAGAGGGAGGTAGCATGAGGGGTGGACTCGGGGGACAAGTTATAAAGACTGGATAGATGCCTTTTAAACTTGGACAGGAAAATCATTTTGCTATGATTGTCCAGAATGTCAGCCCTGGCTCTTGACTGTGTTCTTGGAGGGACAGTAGTCTTGAAGCAGGATCTTATTTCGCTGCCCAGGGACTGAACTTAGACGCCAGTCCACCAGGGGCTAGAGGCTAGAAGCAAAATTCCCTGATTCTTACCCCGTTTGAAAGCAAAAATGTTTCAAGGAGGAAAAAAATCACAAACCAGATACAAAGTTTATTATTAGAGACACAGCACAACATATGGGAGAGCACACAGAGAAACAGTTGATGTATTTAAGTCAGAAGCAGGGCAGAAATACACACCCAGAGTGGAGTGTGGGCGTCCTGAATGAGGAGTACAGTAAAGAGGTGATTTAAATCACTTATATAGAACAGTCCTTCCGGGTCTTTCTTTACATTTGGCAGATTATCTTCTTTTTTTTTTTTACACCTGACTGGTCCTAGGACCCTCCCCAAGATGCGTGCGCAACTTTTTGCTAAGATGGATCCCACCACAGGGGCCTGCGGGTGCATGTCCACAGGTATTATGGGGTGGCATGCCCTCCCTTCTAGACCCCAAGAGGCTTCCTGCGCATGTGCAGACAGGGAAGTTTTCCCTGACTTCAGGAGTGGGCCCCGTATCTATTTACTTGAGCAGAGCTCAGCTTCTGACACTAGCTTTGTTCTTGGAGTGTCTGGGTGAGAACAGAGCTTCAATTTTACACCACTGGACAAACATCAGCTGTCCAGACCAAGAGCCCATCTATCTCCTACCTCAACTGCAGAAAGGGAAGCAAAATACAATTCCTGCGGCCTTGTACTCTGCCAGACTGATCAGAATCATTCCTTCCACTTTACAACAGTTTACGTAGTTTGATTTTGTATGTCCAATAAGCATTTACACATTACAAAGTTAGCTGACTGGGAGAAGACAGGATACTGATACAGCTATTATGTATTATTTAACTGGTATGATGCTTTCGTTTGTTTCTCTGGCAGAAGCAAGATTTTGCTTTGCTTAGGAAAACAAGCAGGAGTGGGCTAGGAGCCATACTCGCTTGTGAAAGATGTGCCCTGCCTTCAAGGAGCTTGAGCCCAGGATGAGGCAGGGATCCCATGTCATTTCTCTCTTCACTCTTCACCGTGTGGCTGGAGAGGAAGCAGAGGGCTGTCGTCTACCGAACACTTACTTTGTATCCGGCATCGCGCTAAGTACAGATTACTCATCATTGCTAGGGATGAGAAAAGTGCAGCATTTTGAGCACAGAGGGGAGAAAATCCTCTGCCCGCCCCAGTAGCAAAATCCTAGAATCCCAAGATTCCAGGAGAAAATGTCAGCAGGGCCCTTTGATATTTTTTGTACATAACGAGGAAGTTAATCTAAAAGTAGTAAGGTGGGGCTGTTATATTTGCCCCTTTTAATGCTAAAGCGATAGTACTGGTGTTACTGGATGCCAGGATTAAGCCACTTAAAGTGAGATCAGTAAAATCTAGAAACACCATCCTTTCAAAGCAGCAAATAGCATTAGGTGTCAAGAGGTACAATCGGAATACTTCTTAGGGGTAATTTCTGGAAAAGGGAAAGAACCCTTTAGTTATGCAAGTAAAAGTAAACAACACATCCACTGTTTTAAGAGAAACTATGAGATAATTATTATTATAAAAGTGATGTTAAAGTATAATATTTTTAAACTCATGACTCATACAAATATGAAATGAACACATGTCAAAGATTTTATTCGACTCATTCATTAATTAAGGAACCAGTAAGATGATACAATGGGTTCAAGGGAGAATTCAAAAAGCAGATACAGGGCTTCCCTGGTGGCGCAGTGGTTGGGAGTCTGCCTGCCGATGCAGGGGACATGGGTTCATGCCCCGGTCCGGGAAGATCCCACGTGCCGCGGAGCGGCTGGGCCCGTGAGCCATGGCCGCTAAGCCTGTGCGTCCGGAGCCTGTGCTCCGCAGCAGGAGAGGCCACAGCAGTGAGAGGCCCGCGTACCAAAAAAAAAAAGGATACAAAAAGCAGATACATACATGTAGAGGTTGATATAAGTCTGTTTAATAGATGCAAAACTGGCTCTACAGAGGGTGGTAGGGGCAATTTTCAAAATCTATTTGCGTGTTGCGGTAGGAAGAATTCTGAGCCGTCTGCCCCCTGGTGTATACATCCTGTATAATCCCCTCCCCTTGAGTATGGGCGGGACTGCGAATACGACGACTTTCTTCTCATGATTAGGTTACATTAGATGACAAAGGTGAAGTGAAGGGCTTTTTGCAGGTGTAATGAAATCTTTGGGACTCTGATTTAATCAAAAAGGAGATTAGCCTGAGTGGGTCTGACCTAATCAAGTGAACCCTTAAACCTTACCAGACCCTTCCTGAAGGAAGAGATTTGAAGCATGAAGATTCTGCTGGCCTTTGAGAGGCAAACTGCCAAGCAGTGGCGGGCACATGACAGGAAATGGCAGGCAGCCTCTAGAATCTGAGAACTGACAGCCAGCAAGAAAACAGGACCGCAGATGTATAACTGCAAGATGAATTCTGGCAGCCACCAGTGACCTTGGAAAAGGAACCCAAGCCCCAGAAGAGACCAGGTCAAGACCTTGATGTCAGCCTGCTGTGACCTTGGGCAGAAGACCCAGCTAACATGCCTGGACTCCTGACCCACAGACAATACAAGATAATAAATTTATGTTACAGTAAGTTGTTAAATTGGTGGTAGTCTGCTGAGGAGCAAGAGAAACCTCTTACATATGTCTACAGAAAAGAATGATTTGCATTGGTGTCCATTAGCTACCACTTACAAAGCTGTAAAACAGCTCAAGGCAATGAAAGGTACAGAGACCCCACAGAATCAAATAACCTGGAAGATAACACCTTGATTTTTATTGAATGTACCCAGTAATCCATTTGGTCCCTACTATGAGAAATGTTTCATTTGGTAAATTGCCTGTTTCACAGGCAATATTGCTTGATTTTGATTTTTATTTGAAGAAAACCTTTTTTCCCTCCTGAAGAGATTTAGACTACACTTTAATTTGTTTTTCTGGGCATATGAGGGGGTGAGGAGTGGCTATAGCTGCTGGGAATTACAGAGTGGAGACCCAAGAATGCTGCAGAAAGCACCAGCAGGTCTGAGCTCCCTCACGCACTAGTCATGGCCGAGAAAATGGAACTGGGCAAAACCCAAGCTGGACTGTGAAGGCTGATATTCTATGTGAAGTAAAAGTCAAGGCTGATTCCATCCGGTCATCCATTTATTCACTCAGTAAACAAATCCAGTGCCTACCTGATTCTAGACAGAGGTACATTGGTGAACAAACACCGTCAAGTCCCCAATCTCACAGGGTTTACATCCCAAAGGAGGGAAAATAAGTCAGATTTGGGGATCTATACTGAAAAGTTCCAGAATTTGAGAACTATACTGAGATTTGACGATTGTGTTCAGCCACGAAGAAACTTCTGAGGTTAAAGGTTGAGCTCATACCTCTGTGCGAAGAGTGTCAGAGAAAGTTCAGCCGTTAATCATCCTGGTAAGAGTCAGATCCAAGTACAGAGAATGAGGCAAGGATACTGGCTTCTTAGGCATGAGGCTGGACACACAGGCGCCCACTCTGACAACGGCACCCAGACTTCCAAAGAAGTACAGACTTAATAAGGAATTGCCCTCGTGCTGAGGTCACACACAGAGGTTGCCACACAGAGGTTGTGGCTGCCACCACAGAGGCTGTGGCTGCCACAACAGAGGTTGCCGTGTGCCCTGCATAAAGAAATATAGAAAATACAATAATAATGTTCTAGTAAGCTGCCACGTTTATTTCTGTGGTTAGTCATAATGACAGCTAATACATACAAATACTTACATTGAGCTGGTCTTTTTCCTAAGTATTTTACATATAATAACTTATTTAAGAGTCACAATAACCCAATGCGGTAGATACTATTATTATTCCCATGTTACAGATGAGGAAATTGAGGCAGAAGAGGGCTAAGTGATTTCTCCAAAGTCCCATAGCTAGCAAGTATGAGAGCTATGATTCACACCCAGTCTGGCACCAGGACCCTAGTTTCTAACCCTCACTAGGCACCATCTTTGCAATACGGGTTCCTCTTCAACATGGACAGGAGTAGTTCTGCCTTGTACTTCTATTACCCCAACACTTCAGTATTCTCAATAGCTGTAGTCCATCTTCAGCTGTACTGTAGGAAAAGAAGGAATTTTTATATTTTCTTCTGGCCACAGTGTGGGGGGCTGCTGATTGTACACCAAGTAAAACCAAGAGTTGCTTTACCGTTCTGGCAAACCTGTCACCTGTTAAAAAATGCTTCTTTCCTCATCCCTGAGCTGCATTTATACTTCGTTTTTGAAGAAATGAAGTTTCTCCTCCGGGTATTCTGTCTTAGAAATATATACTGCTCATCTCCCCACTAGGATTCACAAGCTCTGTGATGGCGAATCCCTTGCAGCTGCCCACAAACAATAAGTAATACAAAGGATGACTGAGGGTTTCAAGTTTCCTGTTTACAGTCTCCATCCAATGGGGAGCTCTCGGGAGAAATGTAAGGCTGGCAACAAATTAACAAGGGTTCAGTTATTTTACAAGGGAGAACAATGGTTCCTCTGACCACTTTTGATTCATTCCATCTCTGGTTTCCATGGAGCGTCATAAAAGGATCTATGTGTATGTCAAGAGAGTGGAGAAAGAGAAGTGTCCCAGAGCTAACAGGGGAAGAAGCATCCGCCTGGTGAGTCTCCTCGGAAAGAGAGTATCTCCAACACTTAGTATCCAGTTCCTGTGCCGCGGGCTGCTTTGCCTGGGTAATGACAATCAGATCGGGCAACACAGCCCTCATTCCAGCAGCCTTTTACTTCCCAGGAGATCTTTGCCCCAGGGTTCTGCTCCCTTTTCAGGCTTATTCTTGTCTCCAACTTCCCCCTTCTATTGCCGCTTTTATCGCCACAAGTTGGAAAAGCTGTATAAGAAGTTAGACGTGCCTGCCGAGCTCCTCTTGGAGGAAACAGTTAAAGAATTTTCTGGAGCTGACTCGGGAAGTTAGGGGCACCAGTGGCGGGCATCTGTGGCTTTCTGGCCACTCAGAATCCACTCCTTCTTTTGACAACTTCACCAGCCCTTTCCCTTTTCAATCAAGTGATTCTAGAAGGATTAGACCCTGGGGTCAGGAATAGAGCATGTGATTTAGGCCTAAGCCAATCAGAGCATTGTATTTCCTTGGCTGCCAATGATTGGCTCATTGATAATCATGTGACTTAATTAGTGCCAATTAGAGAGGCAACGAGACTTCCCCTAGGAATTCTGGGAAGGAGATTCTCGGTCTATCTTCTCTGGACTTGAATGAGAGGTGTGAGATTGAACACCTGGTAAGCATCTTCCTCCTTGTAGCGAGCGCATGTCTGGAAATACTATCAAGTCGGGAAAAGAATGAGATGCTGGACCTTGAGGACAGTGTTTGAGCCCCGGAATCAGTCTATCTCTGAAGCAAGTCCTGTTTCCAGCCTCTCGATTACGTGATTCAGTAAATTTTATTTGGGCTCCTACTGTCTCGGGCTGGATTTTGTTGCTTGCAGCTGAAAGAGTTGTCTGTCTCCCACTAGGGGAAGTTGAGAGGAGGCGCCAAAAATGAGAGCTGCCAGGCGGAGAGTGGGGGCAGATCACAGCCCTTCAGCCGGGAAAGCAATTCTCACCTGAGGGTATTTGTCCCTTCACATTTATCATGAGAAGGCAGAAGCTGCAAAATATGTTTGTAGAGCCATTAACCTTTCCATTCCTTTCCATGTAACACTTGATGTTTTTATGGGCAAAAAAATCTGTCCAGTTTATTATTCAAGTGATTGCTGGACCTGCAAAGTGAAGGCAGATATGGGTTGAAGTCTCAAAAAGTCATCCATGTCGTTTCGTTGGTCACCATGCCTTTTAAGTGTTTATGTTACCATCTCAATTACACCATCTTTTTAGCTGAGGGATGGTATACAAAGACGTTTGGCCAGGGGACCCAGAATCACCTGAATCCTGTCTTGGCCTACCAGCCCCATTCTCTGCAGTGCCCCATGCAGGCAATAAGAAGCGCTTTATTTTTAGAGAGAGCTTTGGTCCAAAACCCTAGTGCAAAGTCAGGAAGGAAGGATGGAACTCATGTTCTTTCTCCTCATTGTTCAATCCCAATTCTCAGATATTCTCAGTTTGGATAGTCTCTGGCACTTGCTGACGTGTTGAATCAGGTGTTTTGTTGTGGTTTGGTTTGGTTTTGATTTTCGGTTTTTGACATACATCAGAGAAGGAAAAGAGCATTGTGTCACCTTTGCCCAGAATATTTGCCCAGTTTCTGCCCAACTCCTATGTCAACAAGATTCAACTGAGTAAATTTTAAAGATCTTATTGGCTTTAGTCAGTCATTCAGGAATTGGTCAGCATCCAATCTAGCAGCTGGAAAGGTGCTCCAATGCATTATACCAGGCAAGAGATTTTTATAGACCAAAGTGAGCAGGAACAAGGAAGTTATACTGGGCATTTACTGATTGGTTAAAGCGGGGTTGCTTTCCTTACACGGAGCAAAAGGAAGCCTCGGAGAAGGTAACTTGTGTCAGGTAACTTGTGTTGAGCAGGAAAGCCCTGATTGGTTGACCTCAGTCTTCCTTTTCTGGGAGAACGGAGCCTCGAAACTCAGTTAAGTTTTGGTTTGCTGACATGGGGCTTAGCCTGAGTGACTCGATCTTGGGCTTCATCTGGCTACTTTAACACCTGTCAGGCCGAGTCAAGAACTCTGAATCTGCTTCCAGGTGGAAGGATGAATGTGTGTCCAAGCAGAGAGAAAGTAGAGTGGTGGGGAGAGGGGAATGTAGAGCTGCCCTGCCATTCTGGCTGCAAGGAAGAGCGAGAAAAAGAGACTATACTATGTTACATGTGCTATAACCTTATTCCCACTGAAATGTCGCCTTTAGAAAATGTGAGCCAATAAGTGTCTTGGAACCAATCAGATAGATACTTTCCTTATCAGAGGAGAAGAAGGCAGGAGGTAAAAAAAGAGAATTTCTGAAAACTTGTTCTTAGTAGTTATCATTATTGTATTAGTTAGGATAATGCTGGCTACAATAGCAAATCATCTCCAGAATTTCAGCGGCCTAACATAATAAAAGTTTATTTCTTGTTCATATAACAATCTAAAGTGGATACTCCTCACTGACAGACTGCTTTCCTACACTTAGTGATTTAAGAACCCATGTTCTTTCCATCGTAAGGCTCTACTTTAAGGCAATAGTTTTCAACTTTTCACTGCACTTTTTAATTACCTGATGAGCTTCAAAAATGCTGATACATGCGCTCCCCCACCCCAGAAGACTCTGATTTTATTGGTTTAAATAGCAGCTTGGGCATCCAGATGTTTAAAATACCTCTCAGAGGAGTGTAATGTGCAAGCAGGATTGCACTAGGGCGTTGCTCTAGGGCATTGGTTTCCGTTGCATGGTCCTCAGACTGACAGCATCAGCAACATTTGGGACTTATAAGACTTGCATGTTCTCAGATCCCAACCAGGTCTGCTGAATAAGAACTCTAAGGATCGGGCCCAGCAGTCTGTGTTTTAACAGCCTTCCAGTTGATTCTGATGCATGTTCAAGTTTGAGAATCACTGCCCTTCAGCCCCAAAGTTCTCTGCATCCAGGTGGAAGGGAAGAGAGAGAGCTAGAAGGAACGCTCCTGCTTCTTAACTACCTCCCAGTCTCTTGAGCCCAGCTCAAGGCACAGAGGACTGGGAAATGGGACCCTAACTGTGCAGCCTGGGTCTGCCACAATCATACACTCTTATCTGCACTGTCCCTGAATTCCACACCGATTCAGGACTGAAGGAAAATGAAAGCAATTCTAAGTTCCAGGTGTAACACAGATGGCCAGGGCTCCCAGGTACTAGGAGTGTGAGGCTCAACAAAAATTTGTAGGAAGACACAGGTAAAGTATGTATGTTGATGTAGAGTAGAATGGGTTCATTTACATAGAAAAATTAACACATAAAAATTGCACAAATTTATAAGCAAATTTATATCATGCCTTGTAGTAGTAATTTTTCATCAAAGTGATCAAATCTCTTAAGTTCTCGTTCTGACTGGATCTCTCACCTTCTACCCACTTCCTTTCCCTCAACAGCTCAATAGCAGCTCTGAGGCAGAGATGAAAGATTGTGGATCTGCTGGGACGAGGTTATCTAGAAGCCAAACCAGAAAGAATATCCCAACCCAGGACTCCACTATGCGATAATGGAGGGAACAGAGACCTTAAAGTCAGGCAGTTTGGGGTTCATGTCCTGGCTTTGCCACTTCTTTCCTGTGTAGCCTTGGGTGAGACACAACCTCTCTGGGCTTCAGTTTCCTTTTCTCTGAAACACATAACAAGTCCTGGCTTGTAGAATTATTGGAACGACCATATGAAATAACATAGGTAAAAGTACTTTAAAAATCTTAGCTGTTTTAATCCCCGTTTTGGTTGCCTTGTAATGACAGAAAGAAATCAGGCCATTCTTATCCTTGACAAGCCACAAACAGGAGAAACAGATAAGATGCTTTGAGATTGTCTGAGGGTGGCTGAGTACAGCCCATTCTTATTAAAGGTACTTATAGTGAGAAACCATTCAGGTCAGGCCTGCCTTTCCAGTCTGCCTCGTTGGCAAGGTGGTGGGCCCCGGGCTCTGTCTCTTAGGTGTTCCTTGTGGTTTCTGTCTGCTCTGGCTTTGGTGGTTTGTTTCATTCATACTAGATGCCAAGGGGACGATATGGTCCAGGGAGCTGAGGAACAGACTGGATATCTGGGGACTTCGTGACACTTCAAAAAGTGACTCAGCCAGTGGTACAGAGAAAAGAGAACACATCATCCATTTGAGGGCAGAGGCAACTCTGGCCATCTGAACGCTTGAAATTTATACCAGCCTCTTGAAACTAAAGGCTGATTTGCACTCCATGATTCTTTAGAGTTCAAGTAGCCAGGGAGGGTTTAGGGAAGGGATGACAGCAGGCAGTTACCGGCACTTACAATTTTGTGTGTCTAAAATAAAATGGATAGATTCTAGATGCTTTCAATTCCAGATCTCAGAGTCAGTTCAGAGCTCATAAAAATACAATGACAAATGTAGTAAACTCGTATACGTATAGTGCTTTCCAATTTACAGACCATTTCATACACTGTAAGAAAGCTGATTCTATCTCCTGGGGGCACGTACGTTATCACACTTATGTGTCTTTGGTGGCACGGAATACAAACCCACTCAGGGTACCAGTTGCATGTGTGAGAGTCAGGCGGCATCACTGTGCCTTTCTAAGTACTACAGCCCTGAATCAAAGTAGTGTTTTTCTCCCCAGTCTTGCCTGAAGCTGAGGCTTGGCAATTGAGTCTTGCTGCCAGGTTTACAACATGGTTGGGATGGTGTGAGCGCTACAGAATTCACGTGAAAGGTAATCCACATTCCCTCTCTTGCAGCTGCCCTTAAATTTACAAGGAATGTTTCCTTCTAGGAGTCCCTGGATACTGGACTAAGATTGTCACATGCCATTAACACAGTTCAATTCTGCAACCTCACTGATTGGAAAACCTGATTCAATATTGCAAGCTTGTTTTTGGCAACTGCACCAGCATCTTCCCAAAATATATTAGAGTTGCCACTGACAGATAGTCTGAGATGGGCCCAGGGAGGCTGTTGACAGATATCTTGAGATGGATCTTATTCCATTGACATATCTGAAGAATGTCCAGTGGGAAATGTCTTCACGGGCCCGGAGGCTGACAGAACAAGACGGAAACCCTTCAAGAGAATTGCCAATAAAGAGACTGAAAATGGGCACTACCTTCTGGAGGTAATTTGGCAATATGTATTGAGCCTTAAAACATTCATACCCTTTGGGCTTCCCTGGTGGTGCAGTGGTTGGGGGTCTGCCTGCCCATGTGGGGGACACGGGTTCGAGCCCTGGTCCGGGAAGATCCCACATGCTGTGGAGCAGCTAAGCCCGTGCGCCACAGCTACTGAGGCTGCACTCTAGAGCCCGCGAGCCACAGCTGCTGAAGCCCGCGCACGCCTAGAGCCCGTGCTCCACAACGCGGGAGGCCACCGCAGTGGGAGGCCCGCGCACCGCAACGAAGAGTAGCCCCGGCTCAACATAGCTAGAGAAGAGCCCGCACGCAGCAACGAAGACCCAACGCAGCCAAAAATAAATAAATTTATTTAAAGAAAAAAAATTCATACCCTTTGACCCTGTATTTGTCTTCTCAAGTTTTAGCTGAAAGTGCTGCTGAGACGTGTGGACAAAGGTTTATGTATAGAGACTTTCACGGCAGCATTAAACATACAGAAAATCTGCTTATCCAAAACAATTTAACTCCTCCCTCTTTCTATAGCATAAATACCTCTGTAGCCTTAAAATCAGGGATATAAAACTAACCCCCGGATTGCACCAATTTAGCAGATTTCTTTTTGAAATCTACTGACTGTTCTTTAAGAACATCTCATTTAAATGTAACTCAATCCACTGGAGAGATGGAATAAGGGATTAAAAAAAAAACAGTGGGTGGAAAATCTCTTAAGCATTAGGAAGCAGCAACAGTAGTAAAAATATTTCTGTGATGGATGCAAATATGAAATTGAGGATGACAGTACCACACAAGAGACTGTGGCTAAGACACTGACTTGATGTCCGTGATGACAGGGACCGCAAAGGAAATTTAGGAAAGTATGAAAATTCAGTATTTAAAAATCAAAATCAGAATTGATTCAGAAAACAAATCTACTGCCTTCTAAAAACAATGCCAAACCTGCAGTTGTTTTCATAAGACCTGCCTCACACAATTCAAATCAAAATATTACTTTCATCAGAGAATTATTTGCATTCTTCCATAAAATAGCACAGGAATTATGTTATGAAATTACTTGCCAAGGTCAAGAAAACTCATAATCTTGACAAGAGGTGGGGGAAAGAAGAATAATCGTGCCTCTGTCTACACTGGTAGCTCTCAACTGGGGGGCATCTTGCCCCTTGGGGAACATTTGGCAATATCTGAAGACATTTTTGGTTGTCACAGCTCGGGGGAGTGCGGTCAGGAGAATGCTATTGGCATCTAGTGGGTAGAGGCCAGAAATGCTGCTAAACATCCTACGGTGCACAAGACAGCAAAGCACCGTATGGCCCAAGATGTCAGTAGTGCCAGAGTTGAGAAACCCTGGTCTAGACAGTGACAAATGATCTGGGAAGAAATGACCAAATACAGAACCCCTACCGTTCTGTTCTCTCTTGGGGGTGGGGGGTTGATAGTGGGGGAAGGGCTAAGGGAGGGGCTTACTTCTCCTCCAGTTCCACCTGTGCCGGGCCTGAGGCCAAGGGAAGGATGGCTCCCAACTCCTGATGGCTGAGGCCTCAGTGCATCTTCCATTAGGACTAAATGAAAAAATTTAAATCCGGGAAAATCTTGATTTTACTAGAATTTGTATAGGCAAAGCCCCCAGTTTTGCAGACTTTTTTTTTTTTCTTCTTCTACAAGGAAAAAGGAGCAAAATACATGGAAGAAGCTTATTCAAGGAACTTCAAAAACATGGCCTGGGGTCAAGTACAAATTCTACCCAATCTCCTGTTTTGTTTTCTGGACAATGGGAATTGGGGTCCAGAATGTTTAGCCTGAGGTCCAGGCTGACCCGACCCTCGACTATCAGAGAAGCACTAACTTACATTCACAGTGAGCTGTGCTTCTTAGAGCAGGAAATGCAACTCACACCTTTCAGTAAGATTTCAACATCAAGCGTTGATGGGAAAAGGATTTTCTGGGTAACTCCGGGATAACCTGGAATCTCCCATCCCCTGGACATTTTGACTAATTGGAGTTTTCCTGTGGTTTCCATTCCCCAAAATGTTCTTGACATTGGCAAGATTTACAGGAAAAGCTACTGACAGTATTACAAACTCCAATCCAAATCTTCCCTTTCTACATTTTATGTCTGTAATGTTGGAATGCATCAAAATAAGCATGTGACATTTCTCCATAATGAAGAAAAACAAGTCAGCTGCTTTGTTTTTTAAATCTAAATAAAACTAAGAAAACAGTCACTAGGTTGAGAAAAGTTAACTGGCCTACAGAACAGCAAGCAGGAGAGGATAAATATTTGGTTCCAATTTGCAGCATATTCCAGATGGGCAGTTTTACGTGTCTGTGACAATTTTGAGTGTGGAAAGTTTGATCTAAACATCTGCATGATTGTCTTGCTAGGAACAAGCCACCCTGAAATGTACAGTTTTGCCTGATTCTCCCTAATCTCATTCTGACAGCTTCGCATACAAGCTGGGAACAGCCGAGACTATAACTCTTCTCCAACATTATTGCTAATTGGCAGCAGCAAGACAGCCGTGAGTTCGAGCATGTGAAAGATAGGGGAAAACAAAAACAAAGCCCAGCTCTAAAACTCCAATCAGCTTTAATTAGTCAAGAAAAATCAACAGCTTAAGAATGTACACCTACTGTGATAGTCAGAACCACATAGTTACAAAGTGTTTCTAGGTCCAGCTAAGGCTCTTGCATCTGTCACTTACCTTCTCTGGCTTTTGGGTTTTCCGCCTTTATAAATAAGGTGCTAAAAATTGTTGTCCTCTGTTTCTCCAGGTGTGGGAATGATTAATTTAGAAAAATGCAGAAATATCTTAATAGACCTGGTGCTAGGTGGTCATCCTCCCTGTGTCTCTTTCCTGGAATATACAAATGATTTGATATTAGGATGGTAAATACTCGTAATAACCAGAGTCAAAAGTCCATTAATCAGAATCTACCTAACGGGACATCCAATCAAGACATTTTTTTTTCTCCTGTATGACAACGTGAAATAGTGAAAACATCATTAGCTGTGGTTCTCCTCACATCAGGGTTTAAAATCTTCCTCCCCTTAGCAAAATCAATCAGCTTCTCTGAACCTCTGCTTCCTCATTTGTAGAATGGTTTTACAGTGATTGCGGCAGAGTATGTGGTGAGGATGGAGTAAACAATGCGTGGAGAGCAAACTGCTGGAGCTCAGTATGTGTTAGTCCCATTCCCTGCCTCTCCGGCCCACAGCACTGCACGCACCACTCGCACTTGACTGTCGTCCTTCCTGCGAGTGTTTTGTTTGAATACTTTCTTAGGGAAAAGAATTAAAGCTTTAGAAACTGAACCAATAGTTAGGATGGACTTCAAACAAAGGCAACTTTTTTTCTTTTTTGCAGTATGCGGGCCTCTCACTGCTGTGGCCTCTCCCGTTGCGGAGCACAGGCTCCGGACACGCAGGCTCAGTGGCCATGGCTCACGGGCCCAGCCGCTCCGCGGCATGTGGGATCTTCCCGGACCGGGGCACGAACCTGTGTCCCCTGCATCGGCAGGCGGATTCTCAACCACTGCGCCACCAGGGAAGCCCCAAAGGCAATTTTTGTAGCAACTTCTGGGGTGAACTTATGACAGGTATGACTCATTTTCTTCTGTTTTCTGCACACAGACCTCTGACTAATGAGAACTGGAAGTTCTTAATGATGACCCTAAAATACCACAGAATCCTTAGTCACCTCGGAAAAGGGACGCTGTGCTCTCATGTATGGGTTAGGACTCTTTGGCTGCAAGGAATGTAAGCTACTTCAAGCTAGCTTGGATCTGGATTTGGGTGTGTGTTTGCGGGGGCGGGGGGCTGGATTTCAAGGGGACTTACGGAGCCAAGATGTGTATCTATGTCTCTCTGTATATCTATTTCATTTTTACGGTCCCAAACATCAGCTTTTCACATCCCAAATGACACACAGACAGCTGCCTGACAATTCTGGAGATTTTGTGTTACAGGCACAACCATTTGAAGAAACTGATGCAATCAGATGGTGCCCCCATGCCAGATTCCCAGGGAAGAGAAGCTGATTGGTCCAGCTGGTGTCCACTGTATACACTTCAGCTCCAATCATCTATGACCAAGGAGGCAACAGCCCGTTGTACAGACATGGATGCTGAGGCTTACTCCTGCCCTCTTGAGGATGGGGATAAAGGAGGAGGTCTCAAAGGGCAGGAGAAGAGGAGTGTCACCGTGTGGAGGCACCAAAGATGTCATTCCACTTTACATAGAGAGAAAAAGGGGGATTAACGTTTCAGAATAATTTTCTATAACCAAGGTCACAATCTAAAAGGTTTTCTGCACATACCACAGTTAAGCCAAAAATTCAACTTAGCTAAACGTATTTTGCTCTGCATCCCAATTGTTGCAGACACAGATGGTTGCCCACCTAACAGCCTGTTCCCCTTTCTGCTTAACTGGCAGGATCCCACATATATTTGGGTGTCCATTCCTCTTATCATATCAGTCATATCAGTCATAGAAAGCTTGCCCTATCCCTGTGTTTAGAAGTAAATTAGTCTAATGGTTGCATTGTGATCCCTTTTGGCTTAGACATGGGCATATGACACAATTGTGACCAATAAAACATGATGATGAATCTTCTGAGAGGCCTTCTGCAAAGATATTTTTCTCACTGATAAAAAGAAACTCACAGGAACACTTCCTATCCATCTAACACTTTAGTATCTGGATGTGAGGCCTGGAACTGTGGCAGCCATCTTTTGACCATAAGGGGACCTAGCATGAAGATAAGAGAGCAGAAATATGGAAAGAACTTGGGCCTCTGATGACCCGTTTGAGCAAATGAGTTAACCCACCTGGGACTGTTTTACCTCTGGCATTCTGTTTTATTTTATTTATTTATTTTAAAAATGGAAGTATAATTAACATATAACATTATATTAGTTTCAGGTGTGCAACGTAATGATTTGTTGTTTGTTTATATTGTAAAATAACACCACAATGAGTGTAGTTAAAATCTGTCACCATACATAGTTTAAAATTGTTTGCTTTTGATGAGAGCTTTTAAGATCTACTCTCTTACCGACTGTCAAATATGCAGTTCGCTATTATTAACTGTAGTCACCATGTTGTACATTACACCCTAGATTGTTGTTACTTGATAAAAGAAGTATTGTTTAAATCAGTTATTTTTAATTTTTTGTTACTTGCAATCCCAAACATCCTAATTGATGCACCTCATAATTAATAGAAATCACAAAGCCACAAATAAGACATACTTTAATAAAAGCTGACAATAGGGCTTCCCTGGTGGCGCAGTGGTTGAGAGTTCGCCTGCCGATGCAGGGGACACGGGTTCGTGCCCCGGTCCAGGAAGATCCTACATGCCGCGGAGCGGCTGGGCCTGTGAGCCATGGCCGCTGAGCCTGCGCATCCGGAGCCTGTGCTCCGCAACGGGAGAGGCCACAACAGTGAGAGGCCCGCGTACCACAAAAAAAAAAAAAAAAAAGCTGACAATAGCTGGAGAATAATTCCGAAAATGCTTAGAAGAAGGTGTCCCTTAGGCAATATTGAAACGGATAGCCAAGAGATCATGAATCATTTCTAACACTCCCAGAGCCTTACCAAGACACAGCATTTTGCAAGCAGACCAACATTATTTTTTTATATTTATAAAAAGCAACTCAAAGAAATTATTTGTTTAGAGTAGCTTTTTTATGCTTCAAAGTCTTTGCTCCTGTAGTTGTGGAGTTGGACAAGTTTAAAGTGGTTTCATTGTGCATTCTGCTTGCTCGAGTTTGATAGGCCGTGTTCACATGACAGGTCTATCCCTGCAGTGGATGTCTGGGATGCTTTGATGTGGGTTGCATTCGGACAGCCTAATACTAGGGGAAAATGTGCTGAAATTGAACAAGATTGCTTTCTGCCCAGCTGTTCTCTGAAGGCTCAGACATTTTTAGCACTGAGCTAAGAAGCTTGTATTTGTTTTGATGGTCTTGGCAGGGAGAACAATGGTTGATTATCCCAGCACTTTACTAACAAATAAGACTGCCTCCAGCAGAGATAAAATATGGGTCTTGACTTGATTGCATTTCATGTCCAAGGGAATTATTTTCTTTTCATTCTGATGCCCTTTCATTATGCAATGTACCTTTTTCTTTCTTTATCCGTGCCCCACGTGGTAACCCATGGCTTTCACTCTGAGAGGGCCGATTCCCAAAATCACCATGGCAGGGTGGTTTGATTAGCATATAAAACATGTATTTTCACTTCTCTAATTTCTTAGAAACTAATTTTTTTTGTTTGTTTTTGGTTCTCCAGATTTGTATGGTTAGTTTCTTCTCTAATTTTCTGTCTGCTTGCTTTTGGCATTTGTTTACGTTGCTGCGGCTGTTTCAGCATAGAGAAGTCTAGGATTTTACATCACATTTACATTTAAAAGGTCTATCCCAGGTGTTTTCTTCACCCATACAGAGAAGTGCTTTACCCAGAACAATTGTGTTTTCTTCAAAACAAAGGGACTTTTAAATAGTTTTTTGAAAACATTTCTATTTTTCCTTTATTATTTTCTTTCCAAAAGGTTTTAAGAATTAAATATTTTATAAGTGTAACATATGCAGATAAGGGTATGGCTCAATGTATTTTCATGAAGTGAGCACACAGACATAACCATTGTCCCCTCAGGCCCACCCAGTCATCACCTCCCAACTCTATCACCGCCTGCCTCTCCCCAAAGGTAACAACTGTGCTGATGTCTGTCATCACAGAGGAATTTTCCCTCTTTTTGCTCAATATTATGTTTGTATGATTCAATTATGTTATCATGTATAGTGGTGATTTCTGCATTTTTACTGCTGCATACTATTCCATTGTGTGAATACGATGCAATTTATGTTGATGGACATTTGGTTTGCATCTCTTTGGAGCTATTACAAATAGTACTGTTATCACATTTTTGTGGATGTCTCTGGGTGAATATATACACATATATTTTTAGTTCTGTATACTGAAGGGCAGAATTGCTGGGGGACAAAGCACAAATATCTTTACCTTTGGTGGATTGTCCCAATTTACACTCCCACCAAAGGGATGTGAAAATCCACTATTAATTCAAATCCTTGCCTGCACTTGGAATTATTGGCCTTTTAATTATAGCAATTCTGTTAAGTGTGTAGTGGCATCTCATTGTGGTTTTATTTTGCATATTCATGATGACTAATGAAATTACACAACTTTTATCTTTATTGGCCAAGTCAGATATTCTCTTCTATGAAGTAATCTTGCACAATTTTTGTCCTTTTTCTAATGTGATATATATATATATTTGTTATTAATTTGTAAGACTTCTTTATTATAGAAATGAATTCTTTGTTGGATATATATATTGTAAGTACATTCTCCCATTCTGCAGATTGCCTTTTTACAGTCTCATGGAATCTTCTGATAAATATAAATTTTGAATGGTTTTAAACTTTTTAATTTGAAATAATGTTAAACTTACAAAAACTTTAGACTTGCAAAAATAATAGAGTTCCTGTGTACCCTTCATCCAGCTTTCCCTAAGAGTAACATATTCCATATTACATAATGATAGTGCAATTACTGAAGCCAGAAAATTAATATTGTCACAATACTATTAACTAATCCAGAGACCTTAGTCTCATTTTGCTAATGGTCCACTACTATCCTTTTTACAGTTCAGGATCCAATCCAGAATTCCCACATTGCCTTAAATTGACATGTCTCCTTGGTCTCTTCCAAGCTGTGGCAACTCCTCAGTCTTTCTTTGTCTTTTATCACCTTGACACTTTTGAAGAGTTATTTTGTAGAGTGTCCCCCAGTTGGGTTTGTCTGATGTTTTATGATTATCAACACTATTTTAAGCATTAGTAACTATAAACATGATATCTTTAAGAAGTTTTGGTTTATTGGGTTTTTTTTTGTCACCCTATTTAGCATTCAGTTTTGAATTTTGATAAATATTTACAGTCATGAAACCACTACCACAATCAACATATAAAACAGTGTCATCCCCCGCGATCCCACTACTGGGCATATACCCTGAGAAAACCATAATTCAAAAAGAGTCATGTACCAAAATGTTCGTTGCAGCTCTATTTACAATAGCCAGGACATGGAAGCAACCTAACTGTCCATCAACAGATGAATGGATAAAGAAGATGTGGCACATATATACAATGGAATATTACTCAGCCATAAAAAGAAATGAAACTGAGTTATTTGTAATGAGGTGGATAGACCTGGAGTCTGTCATACAGAGTGAAGTAAGTCAGAAGGAGAAAAACAAATACCGTATGCTAACACATATATATGGAATCTAAGAAAAAAAAATGTCATGAAGAGATTAGTGGTAGGACAGGAATAAAACACAGACCTACTAGAGCATGGACTTGAGGACATGGGGAGGGGGAAGGGTAAGCTGTGACGAAGTGAGAGAGTGGCAGGGACATATATGCACTACCAAATGTAAATTAGATAGCTAGTGGGAAGCTGCCGCATAGCACAGGGAGATCACCTCTGTGCTTTGTGACCACGAGAGGGGTGGGATAGGAAGGGTGGGAGGGAGGGAGACGCAAGAGGGAAGAGATATGGGAACATATGTATATGTATAACTGATTCACTTTGTTGTAAAGGAGAAACTAACACACTATTGTAAAACAGTTATACTCCAATAAAGATGTTAAAAAATAAAATAAAATAAATAAAATAAAAAAATAAAACAGTGTCATCAACCCCCTAAAATTCCCTCATGTGCCTTTGTAGTCAGCTTATTCCCCCCAATCCCAACCCCTGACAACTACCTATTTGTTTTTAATCCCTGTAGTTTTGTTTTTTCAGAATGCCATATAAATAGCATCATACAACATGGAGCCTTTTGAGTTGGGCTTTCTTCACTTAGCATAATGTATTTGAAATACACTCATGTTGGTATATCAGTAGTTTGCTCCTTTTCATTGCTGAGTAGTATTCCATTGTGTGGATGTACCACAATTTGTTTATCTATTCACCAGTTGGTGGACATTTGAGTTGTTTCCAGTTCTAGCTATTACTAATAAAGCCATCATAAAAATTTGTGTGTAAGTCTTTGTGTGAGCACAAGCTTTAATTTCTCTCAGATGAATACTAGGCATGGAACTACTGGGTCATATGGTAAGAGTATGTTTAACTGTATGAATAAGTAATTGCCAAACAGTTTTTCAAAGTGGCTGTGCCAGTTTGCATTACCACCAGCAATACATAAGAATTCTGGTTTCTCCACATCCTTGGCAGCACTTGATATTTTCAATTTTTTGCATGATTAGTTGAGATTATGTATTGGGCGGGGGGGGGTGGGCAAGGATACCATGGATGTGATGTTGTACTTCTCAGTGCATCAGATCAGAAGGCACGTATATTAATATATCTTATTATGTCCAGGTTGACTTTGATCAATTGACTAAGGTGGTGTGTGCCATGATTCTCCAAAGTAAAGTTACTGTTTTTCCCTTTGTCAATAATAAGTATCCCCTGGGGAGACACTTTGAGACTATGCAAACACCCTGTTTCTCATGAGACTTTCACCCACTAATTTTAGCATCCCTTGATGATTCTTGCCTGCAATAATTATTACTATGTTGTTTGCCTGGTAGTAATTTTCTACTTCTATAATTCCTTCCAAATTTATAAATTGGAAATTCTGCTGTAGGGAAGGGCTGTCCTTTTGTTCCTGTTTATTTATTCAATTGTATTAATATGGATTCATAGACACTTATTCTATGGGTTATATTCCTTTTTTTATATTTATTTTATTCCTCACATTGCCCCAGATTTAATCAATGGGAGCTCTTTCAAGTTGGCTTTTGTGCCTTTTCTTTTTTAAATAATTAATTAATTAATTAATTAATTTTTGGCTGCGTTGTGTTGCTGTGCGCAGGCTTTCTCTAGTTGCGGCGAGCGGGGGCTACTCTTCATTGCGGCGCGCAGGCTTCTCACTGCAGTGGCTTCTCTTGTTGCAGAGCACAAGCTCTACGTGCGTGGGCTTCAGTAGTTGTGGCACGTGGGCTCATTAGTTGTGGCTTACGGGTTCTAGAGCACAGGCTCAGTAGTTGTGGCACACAGGCTTAGTTGCTCTGCAGCATGTGGGATCTTCCTGGACCAGGGATTGAACCTGTGTTGCCTGCATTGGCAGGTGGATTCTTAATCACTGCACCACCAGGGAAGTCCTGGCTCTTATGCTTTTTCAACGTCACCTACATTTTTTTTTTTCCTTTGCAGTTCCTTCCTTTCTGGTTCCATATGATGCTCCATGCTCACCTTGTATTTTCCCTGTCCAAACTCTGGACTCAATCATTTTTCCAAGGATCCCTGGTTCCTTGAATTATAGGTTGGTATTTAGAACCAAGATCTTGGCACTAGGTATGCTCATTGCTACTGGGGTGTCATTGCTTCTAGGCCCTTTCATCAGAAGGGAATAAGAAGTATATGTAGGTAGGTATACATCACACACACACACATCTATGTATATGTGTGTGTGTATATTAAAAGCCATGAATTCATGCTGATACTATAGATTCTATCCAACACCACAGGGCTCATTTGACTCTTCCCATTTCTCTAATTTTTATCTTCTTTCTCTGATAGTGAAAAACCCAGCTGTCATGACCTACAATGTATTTACTTATTTGTTCAAATGTCATACATGCATAAATTAGTTTCAGAATTCCTCATACCCTTTATGAGGAACACTAGAGTACAGTATTTCTACACAGTTCTTTTTATCTTTAGCTTTACAGAATATAATCATCATCCTGTTTTCCAAAGTAACTTAAGTTAGTTCTTTTCTTCTTCTCCCCCTTCGGTGGGATTATGTTATCCAAGAAGTTGTTAAAGTAGTCATATTTATCAATCCACCAGGAATTGACTTTTGGTACACTTTTATTACAATATAACATACATAGAGAAAAGTATACAAATCATGAGTGTACAACTTGGTGTATTTTCACAAATTGAACATCCCTGGTAACCAGCACCTCAGAAGCTCTGTCATGCCCACTTCCAACCACTATCCACTCATTATGGTAACCACTATCTAACTTTGAACACAATAAAGTCTGTTTTATACACTTTATATCAATAGAATGATGTACTATGTACTTTTCTCTGTCTTTGGCTCAACATTCTGTTTGTGAGATTTATTCATGTTATTGAACGTGATTGTCATTTGTTTGTTGTCATTGCTGCTTAGTATTCCATTATGTGAATATACATTTATTTACAGTGTTGACATTGACAGGCATTTGAGTGGTTTCCAGTATGACACTGCATGTGGGCTAGTATGACAGGACATTCTTCACATGTCTTTTGAGGAGCATATGAATGCATTTCTGTTGGATATCTTAGCAGTAAAATTTGCTGAGTTATAGGGTTGCGTATGTTCAACTTTCACAGATACCTTCAGTTTGCAGTCCTGTAAGCAATATACAGGATTATAGTTGCTCCATATCCTAGCCAATGCTTAGTATCATCTAGCTTTTTAGTTTTACTCATTTTGGTAGATGTGATACACACTGGAGTTTTGATTAGCATTTCTCTGATGTCTAATAAACCTGAGAACTTTTTCATAGGTTTATTGTCCATTTGGCTAATCTCTTTTGTGAAGTGTCTATTTAAGTCTTTGCTATTTTTCCATTGACTGACTGACTTGTATGTTTGTTTACTTTCTTGTTGATTTGTAGGAGTTCTTTATGTTTTCTGAATACAAGTCCTCTTTTTGAATTACGTATTATACATAATTTATCCCACTCTGCGGACTTCCTTGGTACTCTTTCAATCATATTTTCAGAAAAATAAAAGTTCTTCATTTTAACATAGCCCAATATCCTTTATATGTTTAGCACTTTTTATGTCCTTCTAAAGAAATATTAACTACTCCAAGGCACAAAGAGGTTCTCCTACTTTTAGAAATTTTTGTTTTATGTTTCAGTTTAGATTGCAATCATCTAGAATTGTTTCTTAAGTGTAATGTAAAGTAAGGATCAAGATTTATTTTTTTTTTCCTGAAAGATTTCTAATTGCTCTAAAACAATTTATTTTAAACAAATATGTTTTTCTAGTTTATCATAAATTAAGTGACCATATACATGTGTATCAATGTCTGGACTGTAAATTCTATTGTTTTTGTCTATTTGTATATTTTTTACAATAATTCTACACTCTATATAACATTATAGGTCTTGATACCTGATACTGTTAGTCCTATAGGTCTGCTCTTCCTCAATATTGTTTTGGCTATGCTTAGCACTTTGCATTCCCATATATTTTAAAATCAACTTGTCAATACCCACCAAACACACATACTCTCACACAAAACAGCAGGGGTTTTGCTTTGGCTTGCACTGAATTTATAGATCAATTTGGGAAAACTGTCATCTTTACACAATTGTGCTTTCCAATCCATGAAGATGGTATTTCCCTCCATTCATTTAGGCTTTCCATAATTTTTTCCCAATTGTTTAGTTATCTTTTTGTTATTTCTCATTCAATTGCATTGTAGGCCAAGAACATGCTTTGTGTGATTTAAATTCTTTTAAATTCATGGGGATTTGCTATAGTCATGTATACTGTTAATTTTGGTAAATATTCCATGTTCACTTGAATAAAATTTATATGCTGCAGTTGTTGACTATGGTGTTCAGTGTAGGTTAAGCTTATTAATTGTGTTGTTCTATTTATTGATTTTTTGTCTACTTTATCATCTACTGAGAAATAGACTTATCTATTTCTCCTTTCAGTTCTGTTAACTTTTGTTTCATATATTTTGAGGCTATATATTACATGCATAAAAATTTAGCAGTGTTATGCTAAACAGAGTTAAATCAATCCTGGTGTATTGACTCTTTTATCATCATCTAATATCATTTCTTTTGTAATATTTACTTTGTTATGTATAGCTACACTATCTTTGTTTTTCTTAATGTTTGTATGCTATATTTTGTTCCATCTTTTTACAGTTAACATTCCTATGTCCTTATATTTAAGGTGTGTTTCGCATAGTTGAGTTTTTAAAATTCAGTCTAACAATATTTAAATTTTAATTGAAGTATTTGGTCCATTTACACATCAGTGCAAATACTGAAAAAATTATATATTTGGTTTAAATCTACATCTTATAATTTTCTCCTCTTTGTTCCACTTCTTTCCAATTACTCAAGCCTGTTCAATCATTTCATTTCCACCCTCTATTATCTTTTTAGGTATTACATTCTTTTATCTTTTTTAAGTGGTTTCCCTAGAAATTATACCATACATTCTTGACTTAAAACAGTTTAATACAAATTAATGCTTTTGCCACTTCCTGGACAATGCAAGGACTTTAGTAGAATACTTTAACTCCATATATTTCCTTCCACTCAGGTAGGTTTTGCAATATAGTTTTGAAGATAAACTACTAGTTTTCTAGGCAAAAAGGCAGGAGGAAGACATTGCATGTAGTAAGAACAGCAAGTCTGGGTACTGACTTTGCCCTCTCCCATCTGGCCCATTCTGTTTTCTCTCTGTGACCCATGAGCTGACCTCTATGACTACATCACCAAGCAGCCTTGCCCTCTGGCTTTCTGTTTTGTAGCCAATGAGAGGCTCTGCAGGAGAGTGCAAGGTTAGAGCAGTTGGAATACTTATTTGCTCCCTCCAAGCCTACTATGATTTTGACAGCAGCTACACACTGCCCCCCCGCCCCCGACCCACCAGCTCCTGTTCCAAGCTCCGACTCCCACCAGGCTCTGCTGGTATGACTCCTTCCTCCTGCTTCTTCAGACCTTTTCAGGTAACAACTCCCTGCTGTTGCTGGTCCCTGGGTGATTCACTGTACTTGTTGCTTCCGCTAGATCAACTCTTACCTTTATTCATAGTCCCTAGGGTAAACTTCCTGCAAGGAAGTATTTTTCCTGTTTAACCCTTGATGTTGATACATGGAGGAGAGGCAAGGAGAGGGTATTCAGAGGAAGCAGCATAGTTTAATGTGGTCTGACCATGGGGTTGAGATGAGGGAGGCCCAGAGACAAGCCTGGGAGTGAAGATGGGGACTTATCATGAGGGTCTGCCCAGTCCAGTCTGGACTTCACCCTGTGGGCTGTGGGATTCACTGGTAGTTTTTAAAGAGTGATATGGCCAGGGTCACTCAGGTGTAGCAAAATAGAGGAGGGACTGGGAAGGAAGGGACTGACACAGGGAGACTGGTCTGAAACTGGTCTGAAAACAGTTGCAATAATATTCCACATCCAGTGGCTGCCCAGTGTAGATTAGCAACCCCCAAACTCCTAATGGTGGTCTACAAGGCTCTGGCTGATCTGGCCTCTGTCTACCCGTCTGACCTCAGTTATGCATTCCCCTTTGCTCACTGCATCTTTGTCAAACTGTGCGTTTCTCCCCTGTTCAGTAAATATGTCAGGCTCCTTACAACCTCAGGGCTTTTGCAATTGCTGTTTCCCTGTCTGGACGCATTCCAGACTTCTCATAATTCAGGTCTCAGCTCAACAATACATTCTTAGAGGGGTCTTCAGCAGCTACCCTCTCTAATGTGGCTTCCTTTGGAAGCCACATATTACTGGAGGTTTTCTTCCCATAGGACTTATTACTGTCTGAAATATTTTCTTTATTAGCTGTTGACTTATGTATTGTCTGCCTCCTTTCGCTAGAATGTAGAGTTCATCAGAGAGGGACCTTGTCTTATTCACCAGTATACCTTTAACTCCTAGAAGACTACCTGGAACATAATAGGTGCTCAATCATTTCTTGAATGAATGAATTAATGAACTTATCTTTCTGTTTGGCTCCCCAGACATACATACATTCAATCCTTTATCACCTCTACCCCATCCTTAACTTTCACTTAAATTTGAATTGAAGTATGTGGTCCATTTACACAGTAGTGCAAATACCAACAAAGTAATAATTTTTGGGGAAAAGATCTTTACTGCTGCTGATGAAAGATGACTCCATTGGGGAAAGCTTCCTGCAAGATGTGGAATGTGACAGGGTCTTCAAAGAGAGGCAGGAAGTTTGGATGTGTGAAACCATCTATCAATGAATTCAAGTCTTAGACTATCAAAAACCAAACCAAAACAAAAAATCCAGACTAAAACATTAAAAAAATAAAAGCACTTAGATATTGCTAGTTTTCTAGTGCTGTGTAATAAACACTTAGCAGCTTAAAACAATACCACTTACTCTGTCACATTTCTGTAGGTGAAGAATCCAGGAGGGCACTTCTGGGCTCTGCTCAGTGTACTCCAAAGTTGAAATCAAGATGTCAGCCATCAGGGCTCTTATCTGAAGGCTCTGGGGAAGATTCTACTTTCAAATTCATTCAAGGTGTCGGCAGAATCCAGTCTTTGAGGTTGTAGGACTGAGGTCTTTGTTGCTGGCTGGCTGTCAGCTGCCACTCATATTCATTCTTACATAGCCCCTCCATCTTCAAGTGAAAAACAGCATGTTAAATCATTTTTGTTTTTTGAATAACTCTGACTTTCCCTTCTGCCTTCCTCTTCTACTTTGAAGGGATCATGTGATTACATTGGGCCCACCCAGCTAATCCAGAATAATCTTCTATTTTAAAGCCAACTAAGGGCTTCCCTGGTGGTGCAGTGGTTAAGAATCCACCTGCCAATGCAAGGGACACAGGTTCGAGCCCTGGTCCGGGAAGATCCCACATGCTGCAGAGCAACTAAGCCCATGCACCACAACTACTGAGCCTGCGCTCTAGAGCCCATGAGCCGCAACTACTGAGCCTGAGTGCCGCAACTACTGAAGCCCATGTGCCTAGAGCCTGTGCTCTGCAACAAGAGAGGCCACGACAGTGAGAGGCCCACGCACCGCAATGAAGAGTAGCCCCCACTCACCACAACTAGAGAAAGCCCGCGTGCAGCAACGAAGACCCAATGCAGCCAAAAATAAATAAATTAATTAATTAAAAACAAAAAGTCAGTCACCAAGACCAGCACGCTTTCAAGGAGAGAAGAATTCGGCTACATCTTTTGAGGGAGTGTTGTCCAAGAATTTGAGGACGTATTTTAGTCTTTTTCATCAGTGGTTGTTCTGCAGATAGTCGTGAATTTGTTGTCCTCGTGAGAGGCAGTGAGCTCAGGGTCGTTCTACTCCACCATCTTGGCCACTCTCTCCAAGGACATATATTAAAACACTCTCCTATTCTATGAATAATGATAGGTGCATGGAAGATTTGGAGGTTGATTCCCAAATAAGCCAGTGTCTTTGTTCTTTGTCCCTTTAATTTTACCCAGTTTACCCCTCCTGGAAAAAGATTTGACATTTCCACTTTCCAGCAGAGTTGAAAATAAGCCTAGAAATGGTACAGAAAATGGTTATGATTCAAACCCCAAACTCTTATCGAGTGCCTTCTATATGCCATGTCCTATGCTGTGCATTAGAAATAAAGAGGTGATTAATATAAATCTCCACTTTAGAGGAACTGCTATCTAATGAAAAGGCAGAGAGGTAAAGAGGAAGTTAGCATAAAATAGTATAGGTAATCTTTACCTCACTCCTTATTTTCCATTTCTATATCCTCTTCTTTCCCAGTGCTTGGTACAAGTGGTATTTCCCCACTTATTTGCTTCTTTTACTTGTTTATTACTGTTTTCTTTCCACGGTATCCCCAGAGCCTAGCTCAGTGGCTGCTACATAGACATGCTCAGGAGTACTTGTCAATGAATAGCTGGGATGTGGTAAGCACGGTGCACTATGGCAGCAAGTAGCAGGGACACCCACTCCAGCCTGCAAGGAAGGCTCCCTGGAGGAAGCAATCCTACACTGAGATTTGAAGTATGACCAGGAGTCCTCAAGGTGGAGCATCTGTGAATTGTTCCCGTCCTCAGGAACAGCATCCCAAGTGGAAAGAAAGTCCAGTGCATTCAAGGGACTGCAAACACTTCTGAGTGCTGGAGGGGAGAAAGCGGCAGGGGCTGGGGAGTGGAGTGGAGAGAGGATTGCAGAGGGAGTAATGAGAGATGACGTAAAAATACAGTAGGACCAGGTTATTGAGAACTTACCTTGTGAGAAAATCTGGGGAGTATGGACTTTATCCTAAAAGCAATGGGGGAACTATTGAAGGTACTGAATGAAATAGGGGAACGACAAGGTCAGGTGTTTTTAATAGTCTAGCAAGGATTAGAAGGGCCACCCTAGAACCCTGCTCCATGCTTTGAGAGTGGGAGCTACAGATGTCTCAGGAGCCAGAGTCCAGAGGTTACACTGTAGAAGTTACACTGTAGAAGTTATTCTAGACCATCTTTCTGCAGAAGGCACAACACCCCCTCATCTACCCTGGGGGCAGGGACAGGAGTATGGAACAGCAGCTTCCTCAGGCCCATGAGGCCAGGCCTCACTGGGCCCCTACCCAGTGGCCCTCACAGCTTGTAGAAACCAAACCCTGCTCCTCCTCATTCTCTGGCTCCCTTTCAGAAGTGGAATTGAAGTGGGCGCCCCAAGCCCAATTACTAGAGCACAGAGACTATGAGTTGGAAAACATATTTTCCCTGCAACAAGAGAAAACGTGCTGCTTCCTAGGATCTCCCCACTGGAATCATCCATGGAACGTGCAGAATAACAGAAAAGCAGTTTTTTTCTTGGAAACATATGGAAAATAGGTTGTTTGCTTGGAGGAAAATCATAACTTGTTTTTTTTCCCCCAGAGGAAAATTAAAACTCTCACACATTTAGTCTTTTCAATCCCTTGTTTGTCTTGTGCTTTTGAACTAAAATGCAGGCCTGGGGAGAGTGGTGCTGTTGGTGAACAGGAAATCTTAGAGGGTTAGTTCCATTGGCCAAACTATAGGAATTCCAAACTCAAATTGTCCATTCATTGTCTCTAAGGCAAGATGGGGGTCATTAAGCCACAAAGCTAAATGACGCATCTTTTGCAGAAAGGAGGATGGCGTTGATTATGTAGTGTGTATATGGGGTGAGGGAGGGTGTGCAGAATGATAGATAATGGTGAAACGTGAAAAATCCAAATGTAATCGCCAAAACAGTCTTGAAATAATCCTCTCTTTGGAGACCTGATCTTCCCAGTCAAGACGGAAACAAAAGAAAATGGCCTGGGGTCCAGAAAATGGGCCCCAGGAAGATGAGGTGGAGCTGAGTGTTTGAGGTGAATAAAAAGAGCCAGGAGGCATTTGTTGGGGATTTCTTTTGCCCAAGAGCCTCCTCCAGCTGGTCTTCCCTTCCCAGGAGGTCCCACTGGAGTTGCCTTCTTCCTCTCTTCAGCATCCCTCTTTGAACAACCTCAGAACCTCTTTTCTTGGTAACATGAGAAACTACATGAGAGGCTTCAAGGCTACGTTCCGAATGATGACTTATCCTAAGTTATTCACAGCCTCCCCTTCCCACCAATAATTCTTCCAGAGAGCATTTAGCTAATTTGGAAAAAGTGTATCAAATCCCCCAGAGAACAGTGTGCATCTTAACTGTGGATGAATGTAATTCTAATCATTCTCCAAATGCTCAAACCTCTCAAACTGAGTAACCCAAATGTGCAAAAAACTGCTTGCCAGCTTCTGAAGAGAAAGTTGATTACCCTGAGGGGGAACTGGGAGTGGGAGGAGGAGATGGAGATTGATTCTCTGGATAGGACACTTGATAAGCCTTGTTCGTATTTCCAGAAGTAGGGCTTAAGTGAGCCAAAATAATCATACCCTCCTCCTTAAAAACCGTATTACTAAGCACCTAATATGTACCAAGAGCGTTACTCAGTGTTTGTAAAGATTTCCAAAAAACACAGCCAGTAAACCTTAAGCAAAGGAAACCCATGAAATGAGCCCCACATTCAGTCTAGCTTTCTGCCATGGGACGTGCTCCAAATGGCGGCATGAGAAAGTAGATGTTAAAAGACAGCAGTGGTCTCACTGGGTGGTGACAACAGAGTTCAGGCTGCTGCGGTGACTGGAATGGACGGGATAGGGTATTAAAGAAGAAAGAACTGAACAGAGAAGTTGCCCCAGAAATCTGCATTCATGTGCCCCTTAGGCTTTGGCCAAATACAAAGCTGTACATGTGCAAGGCAAGACCCTGCATGTTTGGGCAGAGAATGGCTACTGAGAGACAATGAACTGATGGAAATTCTTGAGGTTACACAGTGATGGGGGACGTTGGGCTTCTGGCCAGTCTCAGTGTAGATATGCTACTGAACACTCTGGGCATGTAGCTGAGACCCCAGAATGTCCAATCCAAGGAATAGGACTACTCCAGTCCTAGCACGTGGACTAGTCTTGATCCACCTTAACAAAGCCAAAAACCAAGCCTCAATAGGATCAAAGTTGAATTAAATGCTTGCCAAAGCAATACTCAACACTCAGTACTCAACATTCTTTAAAAGAAAACAGCATAAACCAAACTCAACATTGTAGCATTCATAATGTCCAGCATTCAAAAAAATTACTGGACAAGCAAAGTAGCAAGAAAATGTGACCCGGAACTTCCCTGGTGGCACAGTGGTTAAGAATCCGCCTGCCAGTGCAGGGGACACAGGTTCAGACCCTGGTCTGGGAAGATCCCACATGCCGCGGAGCAGCTAAGCCTATGCTCCACAACTCCTGAGCCTGCAGTCTAGAGCCCGCGGGCCACAAGTACTGAAGCCCGCATGCCTAGAGCCTGTGCTCTGCAACAAGAGACGCCACTGCAGTGAGAAGCCCACGCACCTCAGCGAAGAGGAGCCCCTGCTCGCTGCAACTAGAGAAAGCCCGCGCGCAGCAATGAAGACCCAACACGGTCAAAAATAAATGAATAAGTAAATAAATTAAAAAAAAACAGAAAGTGTGACCCATAACCAGGAGCATAAAGTCAATAGGAACAGACCCAGAGATGACACAGATGTAGTCAGTAGCAGCCAATGATTATAAAACAGCCATTACAAATAAGTTCAAGAATTTAAAGGAAAAGATGGACATCTCAATATAGAAATCTCAATTGAGAAAGAGAGACTTTAAAAAGAAACAAGTGGAAACTATAGAACTGAAAAACACAATTTATGAAATGAAAAACTTCATTAGAATGGACAATGCAGAAGAAAAGATTAGTGAACTTGAAAACAGATCAACAAATACTATCTAAACTGAAACAGAGAGAATAAAAGGATCTTAAAAAATGAACAAAGACTTGGTGACCTGTGGAAAAATATCAAGCAGTATTATATGAGTGTAAGTGGAGTCTTCATAGGAGAAGAAAGGAAAAAATGAGGCAAGGAAAAAACAATGGAAGAAATAATGAGCAATATTTGCCCAAATTAGGTGACAAAATGTCAACATTCAAATAAAAAAAACCTCAATGGAACTTACTCAAGATAAGCACAAAGAAAACCACACCTAGTCATTTCATAAACAAATGGCTGAAAGCCAAAGATAAAGAACATTTTAAAAGCAGCCAGAGGAAAAAAGGTTACATACAAAGGAATGATGATAAGAAACACTGCTGATTTCTCATCAGACATAAAACCAGTCAGAAGATATGGGGCAACATCGTTGAAGTTCTAAAATAAAAAAATAAACAAAAACAAAAAATTCCCAGTCAATCTAGAATTCTGTATCTGGCAAAAACAGCCTTAAAAAAAAAGTAAATAAAGACATTTTCAGATAAGCAAAAGTTGGATTATTTACTAGCATACATGTACCCTAAGAAATATTAAAGTAAGTTCTCCAGGCGAAAAGAAAATGATTCCATAAGTTATCAGATCTATATGAAGAAGAGTACAAGAAATAGAAAATTTGTTGGGCAAAAATATAAAAGACATTCTTCTCATTTTAGAAATTTGTTAAAAAGACATTTGACTGCTTTAACCCAAAAGCATTAGCAAAGTACTGTGAGGTATATAATCTATTTAGAAGCAGGGTGTATTAGCAACAGTAGCACAAGAGATAAGAAGGGGCAAATAAAAGTATACTGTGTGAGGACGCTACATTATATGTGAAGTGGTATAAAGTTAATTCATTATCACAGGTAGACTGATATGTTTATTTTAATCCCTGGAGCAACTGCTAAAAATTAAAACAAAGAAGCATAGCTAAAAAGCCAATAGAGAAGATAGAATGGAATACTAGAACACATTTAATAGATCAAAAAAAAGGAAGGAAAAGAGGGAAATAAGAAAGAGAGCATGAATGGGGCAAAGAGAAAACAAATAGCAAGATGGTAGAATTAGACCCAGCTAAATCACTGATTACTTTATATCTAAATAGACTAGACAGTCTAATAAAATGAACAATACTGCCAGATTGGATTTTAATGAGACCCAATTATACAATGTTTATGAGAGACACACTGTAAATATGAAGACGCGTACAAGCTAAAAGGAAAAGAATAGAAAAAGACAACCATGTAATGATTAATTGTGAAAACGCAGTAGTGGCCATATTATCAGACAAAGTCAAGAACAACTGTAAGGTATAAAACGGGACATTACATAATGACAAGAAAGTCAATTCATTAAGAAGATGTACAATTCCTGAATGTGTATATCCCCAATAACAAGCTTTGAAATACATGAGTGCAAAACTGATAGAACTGAAAGGAGAAATAGACAAATCCACAATAAGAGGTGAAGAAGTTTACCCTCCTCTCTTAAGAATTGTTGGATGTTATATAAACATATAACAGAAACATATAAAACATCAGAAAAGATATAGAGGACTATCAACAAACTTAACATAACTGGCATTTTATCAAATACTAATTAACAGTTGCAGAATATGTATTATTTTCAAATGTACATGGAACATTCACCAAAATAGACCATAAGCTGGGCCATGAAACACATCTCAATACATTTCAAAGGATTACAATCATAAAGAGGGTATTCTTTGACAATAAGAGAATTAAAATAAAAATCAAGAACAAAAAGATCTCTGGCCAATTTAAAAATTTTGAAATTAAGCCATACACATCTAAATAATCCATGAATCAAAGAAGATATCACAAGAAAAGAAAATATTTTGACCTGCTGATAAAACCACAACATATCCAAATTTGTGCGATTTAGCTAAAGAAGTACTTACAGTAAAATTTATGGTCTTAAATGCTTATATGAGGAAAGAAGAAGGCCTAAATCAATTACCTAAGCCTCCATCTTAAGCAACTAGGAAGAATAAATTATACCTATTGTAAATAAAAAGAAATGATAAAGAGTGTAATAAAAAGTAGTGAGTAATAGTTTTCAGTAATAATAATCAGTGAACTAAAAAGTAGACAAACAATAGAGAAAATCAACAAAGCCAAAAGTTTTCTTTGGAAAGAGTAATAAAACAGACCTCTAGCTAGACTAATCAAGGAAAAAAGAAAACACAAATTACCAATATCAGGAAGGAAATGTAAGACACCGCCGTAGACTCTATAGTCATTAAAAGACAAATAAAAGACTATATCTAATAAGCTCATGTCAATAAATTAGAAAATTTTTAATTGACAAATTCTTTAAAAGACACAAATTATAAAAATCACAAAATAAAAAGTATAAGATATGAATAACTATCTGCTAAAGAAATTAAATTTGTAATTAAAAGCCTTTGCCACAGGAAACTCCAGGTCCACATGACCTCATTTATGAATTCTACCAAACATTTAAGGAAGAAATAATGCCAACATTATACAAACTTTTTCAGAAAATAGTGGAGGAGGGAACACTTTTTAACTCATTTTCTGAGTCCTGCATAACTCCAGAAAGGGTTAGGGTTAAGGACATTGCAAGGAAGGAGTTACAGACCGATATCCCTCCTGTGCCTATATGCAAAATTTCTTAACTAAATTAATGTAATATTTTAAAAGGATATAATACATTATTACCAAGTAGAGTTTATCTCAGCTATGTAAGATTTGTTTAACATTAGAAAGATTGCAAGATACTAGGCCAATATACAAAAATCAATTGCATTTATGTAAAAGAACAACAAACCGTTGGAAAATAAAATGAAAAACTCAATATCACTTACCTTAGTATCAAAAAATTGAAATACTTAGGGACAAAGACAATGAAAGATATTTAAAACCTCTATGCAGGGCTTCCCTGGTGGCGCAGTGGTTGAGAGTCCGCCTGCCGATGCAGGGGACACGGGTTCGTGCCCCGGTCCGGGAAGATCCCATA
>NC_041229.1:87774503-87819335 GCF_002837175.3 Physeter macrocephalus | reverse complement strand
CCGGGAAGATCCCATATGCCGCGGAGCGGCTGGGCCCGTGAGCCATGGCCGCTGAGCCTGCGCGTCCGGAGCCTGTGCTCCGCAACGGAAGAGGCCACAGCGGTGAGAGGCCCACGTACCGCAAAAAAGTAAATAAATAAATAAAAAATAAAACCTCTATGTAGAAAGCTACAAAATCCTGTTGAGAAATATTAAAGATCTGAATAAATAGGTATTTCATGTTCAAGAATGGGAAGATTCAACATTGTTAAGATGTCAGTTAATCTATGGAAATATCACAATAACCATCCCAGTAGTCTTTTTTGGGGGGAGCGTATAAATTGACAAGCTGATTCTAAACTTTATGCAGAAATGCAAAGGTCCTAGAATAGTCAAGTAATCTTGAAAAAGTACATAGTTGAATGATTTACACCACCTGATTTCAAATCTTTTATAAAGCTACAGTAATCAAGACAATGTGGTGTGGGACTTCCCTGGTGGTCCAGTGGTTAAGAATTCGCCTTACAATTCAGGGGACATGGATTCGATCTCTGGTCGGGGATCTAAGATTCCACACGCGCGGGGCAACTAAGCCCGCGCACCACGACTACTGAGCCGGCACTCTCTGGAGCTCACACACTGTAACTAGAGAAGCCCGTGCACCGCAACAAAGAGCCTGCGCGCCACAATGAAAAATATCCCACATGCCGCAATGAAGATCCCACATGCTGCAACTAAGACCCAGTGTAGCCAAATAAATAAATAAATAAATATTTTTAAAAAAATACAACATGGTGTAAGAATAGAAAAATAGATCAATGGAACAGATAGGGAATAGAGAAATAGATCCAAACGTATATGGCCAATGAAGTTTTCATATCGAAGCTAAGGCAATTCAATGGGGAAAGAAAAAAATCTTCATTTTTAAAGTGCCAAAATAACTGGGTATTTATATGGGGAAAAAATGAATCCTGACACTACCTTACAACATACCCCAAAATTAGTTCACTGCAGATCATAGACCTAAATTTAAAAGCTAAAACTATATAGCTTCTAGAAAAAAAAATAGGAGAATATCATCCCTAATTCGAGAAAGGCAAAGATTTCTTACAAAAGACACGGAAAGCACTAGCCATAAAAGTAAATTTAATAAGTTGGATCTTATAAAAATTAACCATTAAAGATACCGTTTTAAAAGTCAATAGGAAAGCCATATCCTGGAAGAAAAATGCGTAAAATTGTACACTTTGGAAAACTGTTAGTTTGAGAACTTTAGGAAATCTCTCCTGGCGCCCCCTCCAACCCTGTCTACCTTACAGACCCTCAGAGTGAGCTTTTTAAAAGGGAAACCTGGGCTTCCCTGGTGGCGCAGTGGTTGCGCGTCCGCCTGCTGATGCAGGGGAACCGGGTTCGCGCCCTGGTCTGGGAGGATCCCACATGCCGCGGAGCGGCTGGGCCCGTGAGCCATGGCCGCTGAGCCTGCGCGTCCGGAGCCTGTGCTCCCCAACGGGAGAGGCCACAAGAGAGGGAGGCCCGCATACCACAAAAAAAATAAATAAATAAAAGGGAAACCTGACTGTGTAACTTCCCTACTTAGCACATTTCAGTGGACTCCGTTGCCCTTAAGATAAAAGTTCAAATTAATAGGCTTAGAGAGTCCTTGACGATTAGGCCTCTGCTTACCTCTCCAGTTCCTTCTCAGGCTTTCTTTTACTGTCACTCCTATATCCCTCAGCCCTTGTCGCAGTAATGCTGCATAGTAAACCATCCCCACATTCAGTGGCTTTGAACCCTCCATCATTTATTCTCATGGATCTGAAGGTCAGCTGCAGCAATTCTGCTTCCGGCTGTGGCAGCTGGGTTGGGTGATCTAGACTGGGCTTGGCTGAGTGGTTCTACCTTTAGATGCAGTTCTGTGGATTGGCCTGAAGGCCCTGCTGCATGTGTTTTTCATCCTCCTTGGACCAGCAGAGCAGTTGGGGCATGTTCTTCTTATGGCAGTGGCAGAAACTCATGCAGGTGAGTGGAACGCCCAAAGCCTAAGACCTAGGCTCTTAAGATGCCTCTTAAGATTGGCACTCTGACACACCTACCAATTTCATGGCCAAGTCAAAGTCAACACAGAAAGAAGTACTCTTCATCCTACCCAGGGCAAGGTTGAGCCAGCAGAGAGTGAAGTACTGGGACCAGTAGTTCAATTTATTCCAAATCCCTATGCTCCAGACAAATAGAGCCACTTTCAGCACCCCTCCACGGTAACACATGCTCCTTTTCCTGCCCTCAGACATCCCATTCTTTATAGACTGCCAACCTCTCACCCACTCTTGACTCCTCCTTGCCCCTCCCTGAGTCCAGGCCAGGCCAGGCACCCCTGCTATGTTACCCTGCACTTCCCTCTCATGGCTCTTACTACACAGCACTTGGCTGTTCACATGTCTGTAAACCAAACCCTTTATCCCCTTCAAAGGTGTAGATGTTGTCCTTGATATATGACCTAGGAATGGGGAAAGTTTGTTCCTGTGTATGATCTGTAGTTCCTGGAACTAGAACACTGGGCTTTTCATGTGTTGGGCCTGAAACATTTGGAAGGTTTGGCATACATTTTTCTTTGGGTTACAGACAGAAACTGAGCATAATGAATTCCTGTTGCTTTTGTTTGCCCACATCTCTTTGGCCTTTAAAAAATAATAGCAGCTGGCCTTTGGGGAATAACTCCTGTGACACTGTACACAGACAGGCTTCCCCTGTGTCCTCTGTCCCCTTGGTCAAGGTTGAACTAATCGAATGTTCTCACCCAACAGGTGAGGAACCTGATGGGAAAATAATTTGAAAAGGCCTTTCTCCAAGACAGTTCTTTGATGTACTGCTCTCCAGATTCCCAGAGCTACTGGGGTTTCTACTCCTGAAGTTCTTATGTTTAGCTTTTCCTGGGATTCTCTAGGCTATCATAAGTCCTTTCAATAAATGCTAGCATTTCATTTTAATTAAATTAGCCAGAGTCAATTTCTATTACCTATTATTTAAAAAAATATATAGTTGATGTTTCAACAAGATGCTCAAAACTTCAGACCTTATTGTATATCTTCTCTCTTCTTCTGGTTCACCAGGAAGTGGGTAGGGAGCTTGCCAGCTCTTATGTAGGGTTAAATGACCTTTGAGCTCTTGTAAAGCTCATTCTGAAAGGCAAATCTCTGGATAATTTAAGGCTGTCAGCAGCTGGGAATCTCTATGTGTAGGCATCTTTGCTTTGCCAAGGAGAGAAAGAAACTTCCTGTGGCAGCTGGAGTAATAAGTGGCTACTGTGTACCAAGTCCTGCACATTAAAAATCTACTCCCATAATTGTATTTGCAGAGCAGGTCTTTTGAGTATTCTTAGAGCTTTGAGGAAGGAGATAGTCACTAGAAATTACTAGGGTTGGTGAGCTAGAAGATGGCCTGGGAGCCATCGTGTTGCATATTCAGATAAATCCCTCTGGTGAGGAGCCTCTCATTGTTTCATTGACTCATCTATCACCTATCTATCTATCTATCATCTATCGTTAGACTTGACCGAACTTTCATGGGCCCTGGGCATTTTCACATTTTCCATAAGCTAGACAGTATGTAACATGATAGTTAGCTCAGCTTGCTGAAGAGAAGGCCTGAGGCACATTTCATCATGGGCTAATCCTCACTTTGTGCTGAAGCTCCCACTTGCTGGGTGACACTGGAGAACAAAAGCATCCACCCATGAGCTCCTGCATGTCATGCATGTAAAAACGAATTATGGAATCCTGTTCTAATTTGGGACAGAGGACACCTCTAGTTTATTCTTAATTGTCCTTCTATGCAAATTTTTCTTTTCCTTTCTAATTTGTCATGTGAGAAAAGTTAAATTAGCCTGAACATGTGGGAACAGACTCTACTAATTTTGAGTTCTTCACTTCCTTCCCTTAGGCATTTAATCAGTTCTGTTTTTTGGAGAAGATTTATTTGGCAAGTCGAAGAGAAGATAACAAGACTGGGGGATGGGGGAGGTAGGTTTTTAAAGATAGAAGTACAAAAGGTGCTTAGGATGGAAAGCACATTCTCTACAGCTATATCTTACCATAATTGAAGATTTAAAGCAAGGTGAATTTGATTTGAATCATGAGGCTGCAATTAAATTTATTTTTCTTAGAAGCACACTCTTAGTACATGATATAGTCTTAATGCTTGCTCTTCACAACTAACTTGGAGAAAGCTTCATATTTCATTATGAATATATTTCTTTATAAAGAGTATGTTTCATTAATGGAAAGATTTTTGAGAGGCAACAAGGTATAATAGGAAAAGCATTAGGTTTTTAGAAGACCTGGATTCTTGTTCCTCTCCCTGGTTCTTATCTGCTGGGGTGACTTCACATTGGTCCCTTACCCCTCTGAGCCACAATTTTATCTTTCATAAAAGAATAACCTCAGCTCCACCCTGCCTAACCTACAGGGCCACTGAGCTCAATGAAGGGAAGGTGCTTGGTAAATGGCAGCTACTCATAGGCTTTGCAGGATGGGTTAATTAGGAGCAGGAACCACAATTCCCAGCAGCCACTGACCAACTTGGCTTGGACAGGGTTCAGGGAACTGGACTAGTCTGGAATTGGTAAGGACCACAGCCATAAGTTCATCTGGGAAGGGCTTCCTGACTCCACAGCTCTGATGTATGTCACTATGTACATAATGGGAGGGTAAGCTGGCATTGCTTTTGGGGGGCAGTTTGGCACATTCTTTATTAAAATTAATATAATTGCACTTACACTTCTAGGAACCTGTCCTGCTGAGATACCTGCACAAGTGCATAAGAAATAACCATAGTTGTTATTGACTATTACTGATTGCCAGGTTCTAGGTTCTATATAGGTATTAATTCATTTCATCCTCGCAACAACCCTCTGAGGTTATTAACCCCATTTTTTTTTAGGTAGGAAACTGAGGCACAGAGAAGTGAAGTAAACTTCCCTGGGTCACAGAACTGGTAGATGGCCATCTTAGTCTTGATCTTGAGCTGCTATAATAGAATACCATAGACTGGATAGCTTATTAACAACAGAAATTTATTTCTCACAGTTCTGGAGTCTGAAGCCTAATATCAAGGTGCCAGCGTGGTTGAGTTCTGATGAGAGCTCTCTCTCTGATTCATAGATGGCTACCTTCTGGCTGTGTCCTCAGATGGTGGAAGGGGCAACAGAGTGGTCTGTTAGGGCACTAACCTCATTCAGGAAGGCTCCACTCTTATGACCTAGTCACCTCTCGTAGGCCTCATCTCCAAATTCTATCACACTGGAGATTAGGCTTCATCATATGAATTTTGGAGGACATAAACATTCAGTCTGTAGCAATGGCTCACCTGAGATTTGAAGCTGAACAGTCTGACTTGAGACACTATATGTTCAGACACTATGCAGGTATGAATCCAAGTTTTGTAGCATCTGAAGCTCATACAATTTTAGAGCATCTCTTTAAAAAAAAATTTACAAGTCAGGCACAAAAATGAATATTTATCTACAATGAGAAGAAACTCACAAAAATTATGCATTCTAAAAAGGTGATAAATAAAAGCATCACAAAATTCAGAAAAGTAACATCATATTTTTATTAATTTGAGTATGATGCACTCTTACTATGCTTTCTTTCCTACCTTTTATTTTTAGCTACATATTCTTTGATCACTCCTTATTCATATGATGACAATTTTGAAATTTTTTTAATAAAGAGAATAAGAAGATAATTCAGTTGTTTCTATAGCATGGTAAATTGAAATCTGTTTTTTTTTATTGTTATTGATAGCTTTGATGCATAAAACATGCTGCTTCCCACAGACATACTCACTGTTTGTAGTACTTGTACACATTTGGGCCCTACAAAGACAGCAGTTTTAATATATTCTATTCTCTATGATTCTCATCAAAAAAGAAAAAAAAACATGGTACTTTTATAGGAGTCTATATATGCTGCATTATCAAGTATGTTTCTAACAGATTTTGGTGAGAAACAAAATCCTTTTCATACCTCTGATGACTGGAAGAATTTTCTACAAACTAGCTTCTGGCTCTGTGCATTTCAGACCATTTCCCTTCCACTCCCTACATAATTCTGTCCTGTTATCCTCACACATGTTTTTACTGAATAATGATCTATGGCCCTGTACCTTTGTATCTTGACCCCTGTGAGTTGGCACCGTGGGTAGTAGGAGTATTTCTGGAAGCTATTCTTACACTGTGCAGCTAGCAACTACTTACACACCCCACTAAATGTAGCCCCTGGAAGGAGTCTGGGTAATGAGGGACCAGAAGCACCTTTGCCACGTATAACTATATGAGAAGAATGCTCAGCACAGCTTCTTTTTAACGGTGAAAAATCAAGTGAACCTAATTGGCCATCAGTACCGGACTGGTTGGAATATGAGCTGTCCCTATAATAGAATCCTTTGCAGGTCTTAGGAGAAATGAACTAGATGTCCAGATGTGATGAGGGAAGGTGTCCTTCACCTCATGGCGAAGTAGAAAACACAAGTTTCAGGACAGCATAGTAAAATCCTGTTTGTATATCTTCAAAAATTGGTATATTTGTAAATGGACAGACACATTTTGGAAGCATATGAAAGAAACTGTAAGGAGTGACAGCTTCTGGGGAGTCTAAACTGAGAATTGAGGGGGTAAGGAGGAAAATTTTTAATTTTCACCTTATGGTTTTCTGTTCTGTTTAAATTATTTGACTTTGAGTCTGTGTTATACACATTCACTTGCAGATGACAGAGCCCCAACTCAAAAGATTAAGGGAAAAGGGGAAATGTGTTAATTTATACAACTGTGGCTAAGGACACCAGGCAGTGCTGGATCCAGGTGAACAAAATGTGTCGGCAGGAATCTGGCTTTCTGCATCTCTTGGTTCATATTTCTTGCTCTCTGGCTTTATCCCGAGGCAGGCTCTCCCTTTGTAATGGCCAATGGCCTCCAGCCACTCCAGATTTGCCCTTTTCTCAGCTCAGCAATCCCAGTGAGAAGAAAGAGAGTTCCTCTTTCCTAAAGTTTCCAATAAAATCTGGAGTTGACTCTCCTTGAATCAGTTCTGTGCACATGTCCACCCCTGAACCATTCACTGAGGCTAGAAAGAAGAACTAGGCTAACTCACCTTCCAGATTTGAAGGTGGGTCTGTTTCACCCAAACCATGTGGGCTGAGCATTGTGGGAGGAAGGAGAAGGGATTCTACCAAGGAAAATTGAGGTGCTGTTATCTAAAGACAAAAAAAGGACACCGACAGGCAAAAGCAGCCATCTACCACATATGCATTCCATTTACAATTTCAATGGGAGAGAATTTCCGAAAGAAACAGTGTGGATAGTCAGGGGGAAATCTCAGAGCAAGTGAAATCTCTCACTCCTTTGCTAGTAAAGCAAAATAGAAATTATTGAAGACAACAGTTGAACACAGAGTACAGAAAATTCCTTTTTGCTATCTTTCCAAAATAAGTTAAAGTTGCATGTCTTTGCTGGAAGAATTAGGCTGATTGAATAATTAGTGGTTAATGTTGAGTTGAATTAAATAAATTATAGTATATCCATATGATGGGAAATATGCAGCCATTAAAATGATGTAGTAGATGAATATTGATATGGAAAAATTCCCTACAGTGACTGTGTGGGAAAATGCACATTGCAAAACAATATTAATGACACAATCTCACACTTTAAAAAAATGTGCCTATATGTATGTAGAGTAGAGAGATTCAAAACTCAAAACTAGTGTTTCTTGACAGGCTTTTCTGGGTTTATATGTTATGAATGGCTTTTATTTTATTCTCTTTCCATATTTGTATTTTCTGAGCTTTCTCCAATGAATATTTATTACCTTTTTAAACATAATTTAAATTTTTATCAAAGTTATTGCCTACTTTAAAAAGTCAAACAGTCCTTTGAAGCTTATAATAAAGCTTCCCCTTCTTCACCCAAGTCCTCATTTCCAGAGGCAACCACTTTTACCCTTTTAGATGCTGCTTCTAGCACTTCTATTTTTCTAAATCACTTGTTAGTATTGCTATTTTTGATTTTCCAGATTTATATATCATATGTTGACTTCCTAATAAGAAAGACGAAGATTCAACTCTGATATAGCACCCTCACCCATATGGCTTAAATCACCACTTTTACTAAATTCATATTTGTTTTCATGATTGGGACCATGTAAATATTGTTCACTGCTGAGCCAAGTAGTGTATTTACATTTCATTTCCTAAATACCCATTCCTTTTACAGATTTTTAACTTGATCCTGAAAACCCTACAAATAAGTGAAAAGCTGTTAAATGAATGAAAAAAAATTCCATTAATTTTAATGGGGAAAATATTGATGCATCCCAATGCAACCCCAGGTGCCCAAACATTTTTCACAGGTAGAAAAATAAATCAATTGAACAATAAAAACAAGTTTAAATAAATAATACACGATAACTTGACAGTAAATACAGTTTGTGTGTGTGTGTGTATATATATTGTATACACATTATGCACATATAATGTGATGTAATGAAGGCTTATTTTATTCACCAAAGGAAGAAGAGTAGACTTAAGTGCATGACAGTTGCAAGAGTCATTCTCCGGAAGGTATGTTCTTGCTGTACTATTTTCTTCACCAAACTTTTTGGGCTCATGAATATCTTTCACTCAAGCTGCACTTAAAGTTGGAGTATGGTAAAGACGCTCCTAGGACTAAATAAAAGCTAAAGATGAGAGTGCTTGGAAACACAAGGAAAGAGCGTGCACCCTTAATAGACTGAAGTGTTGTAGAAGGTCTTTCTTGTTTAGCATTCCTTGCATAACAAAGCATTTGGGGCTCATTCAAACATAGTAAGTATCTCACATTGGTCCAATACACTAGTCTCTGACTGGAAACTGTTGAATCAATTGGCAAGTGTGTCACTGCCTAAAATTATAATGTCAAACTATCACTTCTTATGGCATATATATTTAGTGTGCTTCTGGGTGAGATTTTGTTGTCTCAAAAGCAAAAATAAAATGAAAGGCAGAAAATCCTTGTCTGAAAAGTGGTATAATTTGTCAAGAGATATTATGGAGAGAAAATTTTAATAATTCTTATAGGAGGTTATTGTATGATGTTTTATTTTTACTGTACTTAACTGCTTTTAAAAACTGTTTGGTGTTCTTCAAATTTCTGGTGAAACCTTCTGTACAACTATGGAATGTCTCTTCACACAGTCAACCATGTCGGATAATCTACTACTTTCATTTTTTACTCTGAGAGTCCCTCTGCCTGGACACCTCTCTTCTCCTACTCTGTTCTGAATTGGTTTTCCTCTTCAGCTGTTTCCTGGTCTTCTCTCTTCCATCCTCCTGAAAATTCCCTTTCTCCACTGTCTTACGCTGCATGGATGATTTGCTGATTCCTCTTTCTCAGTTTACTCCCTCATTTTGATGGAGCACATCTTTCAGTAACTTCTTTCAAAAGGTACATAAGAGGTAAAATTTTTAAGACCCTGCATTTCTGAAAATGTCTCTATTCTATACTCATTCCTGATTGATAATTTGGCAAGTTACAGTTTGAAAGCATTGTTCTGTAGTCTTCTAGTTGAATGCCATTCTGATCTCTATTTCTCCTTGACAGCTTATGTGATCTTCTTTATTTCTGGTGATACGAAATTTTGGATTGCCAGGCTTTGATGTGAGAATTCCTCCATTATGCTAGGTTCTTTGAAGCCCTCTTCAATCTGGAAACTTACTTATTTCAGTCCTAGGAAATGTTCTATTACTTGTGCCTCCCTTCTATTTTCTCTCTTGATTATTTGGACTTGGACCATCAGACGGACCATATCATTCTCTTTCATTTTCCAACTCTGTTCTTATGTTTGAGTTTCTGGGGTATGGCTTCAACTGTATCATCTCATTTATCAACTGCATTTTTATTTCTGCTCTCACATTTTTAATTTCCAGGTGTTTTTTTCTTGTTCGTCTTCTCTTATTATGAGCCCTTGTCCTTGTTTTATAGTTGTAAAATCTTCTCATTATGGCTACTAATTACAAATTTGGGGGAAGTGTTATTTTGCCTCTAGCTTTGAATTAATTGTCTGAGTTAATTTTCCCTCCTTCCTCCTTCCCTTTCTTCCATTTTCTTCCCTTCTTTCTTTCCTTCCTCCCTTCCTCTCTCTCCCCTCCCCCACCCCTCTGCCTTCCTCCCTTCCTTTCTTTTTTTTTTTCTTTTAGATTGTTGTTTTAGTCTCTGTCTTCCAGAAATCTGTCCCTTAATATCTGATGGACATCTAGGAGAGAGGCTCGGAACTGCTGATTAGAAGTTCTCTCCTTGGCAGTGTGACTTGCCAGCTGCTGGACTTCACTCTAGGCAGATTTGGTAAGACCTCGCTATCTCACTGGGACTCCTCCTGTGCATTATGTTTTAAATTAAGGAAAAAACATTATTTTAATAGGGAAAGACAATTACTCTCCACTTAAACTTCACCTCATTAAGACAAAATGGCTTCAAGAGCACATACATCCAAGCACTACCAGCTTTCTGATTACTCACAAAAAAATGTTCAGTAAGCATGACCAACTTCTGGAGCTCTGGGCTCTAAAAAACAATGAAAATACATTCCCTGAGGACATCATATCCCTGTCACCTCTGAAGTTGCATCATATATTACCATGGCTACAACTTTCTACTCTGAAACTATTATGCCTGCTGAAAGCTAGGTGGTTTTCCCATTGTGAATTAAAAAGTATTATTAATAAGCCTGATTTTTTGGCCACCATGATTCAGCACTTACTAGGTGCCAGGCTTTGTGTCAGAGGCTTCTAACACAATATTTCATACCTGCACAATCCAAGGGATGTCACTGACTTTGTGGCCTTATGGTGGCCCGCTGGATTTGTGTAGTGCACAACCTGAGCAGCAGTACATGACTTAAATCCTCCCAACAATTCTACAAGGGAGTTATTGTCCAGATAATTTGACAGATGATGAAACTGTGGTTCAGAGAGGCTAAATAATTTGCTGAAGTTCCCTAGCTGTCAAGTTTTGGAGCTAAGATTCCAGTCCCCAAACTGCCTGATTCTGAAGCCAGTGCTCTTCCCAAGATTCTATTTTCACTGTGGCAGGGGGGTCAGGATGGGGTGGGATGGAGAGGCTGGGGGTGTACGAACACATCAGCCATTCTCATCAGGTGCTGCTCTGCCCCAGAAGTCGCCCCCCGGTCTGGACCTTGGGGTGCCTTGCCGTGGTAGGGAAGTCCTTCAGAAAGTCTTTTTTTTTTTTTTTTTAAATATTTATTTTATTTATTTTTTTGGTTGCATTGGGTCTTCGTTGCTGTGTGTGGGCTTTCTCTCGTTGCAGCGAGCGGGGGCTAATCTTCGTTGTGGTGTGTGGGCTTCTCATTGTGATGCCTTCTCTTGTTGCAGAGCACAGGCTCTAGGCACGTGGGCTTCAGTAGTTGTGGCACGCAGGCTTAGTAGTTGTGGCTCACAGGCTCTAGAGCACAGGCTCAGTAGTTGTGGTGCACAGGCTTAGTTGCTCTACAGCATGTGGGATCTTCCCGGACCAAGGCTTGAACCTGTGTCCCCTGCATTGGCAGGCGGATTCTTAACCACTGCGCCACCAGGGAAGCCCCAGAAAGTCTTTATCTTTTAAACTCTGGCTCCAAGATGATTGTCCTGCTCAATATGTGTCTTCTCTCCATGAAGCCTGAGGCTGGGACAGGCATATGTTCACGCAGTGCCCTCACTCCCCTTTGCAGTCAGACCAATAGAGGGGTTCTGTGTCTTGAAGGAGTGAGTCCCTTCAAGAAGACTCAGAAGGCTCAGTATGATGCTGTCAAGAGGGTCAGGGAGGTGGGACAGAGAGTCATGCTTGGGCTGGGGACAGCATCTAGGAAGGAACTTGGATGCAGTCATGACTGTAATGGTGCAATTTCTCTCTCAAGTCCTCCAAGCCACGAACAGTAAAGTAGCTGCCCTGTTACAGAGCCTCTCTCTTGGGGGTGGGGGGGAGGTTGAGGGATCACCTGTGCATGACCGAGTATGCTTGAGCATTTGTGTGTATGTGTGTGGTGTTTACAATACTTGTGCACATACAGACGTCCGAAGATAGAGCTTTGAATAACTGTGATGGGGATTAAAATCCATGAACCCCAACTTTTATATGAATGGGATGCATGCGTGTGCGTGCATACAGATACACACAAACACACATGCACACACACAGCCTTACATACCCATGTCTCTTTGCAAACGAGGTTTGTTTTGCCCCCTATCCCCAATCCAGGCAGATTTGAAGGTTTTCATTTTTCTTTCTGTTGACCTGTTCTCAAGCTTCTGGGTAGTAACAAACACTTATGTTCTTACAATAGCAAGATAACTGCTAGTTATGTTCTTCCTACTCCAAGCCAGACACTGTGCTCAGTCCTTTACATGCATTATCTCATGACCCTTCCCAGGAACCCTAGGTATAATAGGTATTATACCTAATTTACAGATAAGGAAATTGAGACTCAGAGAGAAGTAATGTTTCTAACCAGCTGAACACACATCCAATCCCAGATCTGATTCCAAATATGGGCTCATTCCAATGACTGAATTAATTCAACAAATATGTTTTGAGCACCTACTGTGTGCCAGGCACTGTACAGCCAGGATCTTACAAGACGGGAGTGATTCGTGGGGATATAGCAATGAATGAAATAGAAAAAAACCCTGACCTCACAAAGCTTATATTCTGTAAGGGAAACAGATAAACAAGTTAAATAGTAAAGTATATCAAGTGTAAATAATAATCAGGGATAAGGAGGAAAAAAATAAAACAGGGAAAGAGAATAGCAACAGTTTGGAGTGGCTGAAACTTCAGATACAGTGACCAGGGAGAGTCTCACGGAGAAGGTGACATTTGCGTAAAGACCCAAAGGAAGTGAGGGAGCAAGCCATGCAGTTATCAAAGGGAAAAGTATTCTAGGCAGAGGAAACTGCCAGTGCAAAAGTCCATGGGGGCATGTAAGCTGCATTTAAAGAATATTGAGAAAACCAGCAAAGATAGAGCAGAGGACATCTAAGGGAGAGCAGTGGATATCATGCTTCTTTCAGTGATGAAATAAAAACCTGTGTTATCATTGCACTACCTCTGACAAAGCATTTCCACATTCCACCTTTCTCTACCCTCCACATGGCGTCTACACTCTGGCGTCTTTCACTAAAGCGTACAGAGATTGGAGGCTGGGTTTTGTCCCCAGAAAAGGTGGGAGGGAACCTCTCGATTTCCACTAATATCCACTTCAGCTGAAGGAACCTGCAGGGTTAGTGGGTGGAGGGAAGGTCCAGTGGGGGACAGGAAAACCTCAACCCTCTCATTGCAATGGTGTTGCCCTCAAGTAACTTGGCAGTCAGCCCAGCAGCAGCCTTGCAGGTCCCTACACAATTATACCTCTGTAGCCCTGCCTTTCTCTTCTTTGTTGGAGCCAAAAGAGAAGCTCTGTATAATTCTTAAGACCACGTATTTAGCTAACCTGCTCTGGCCTAAGTGACATTTTATGAGGAATTAATCTAACGGCTGATCATCCTTCACACCCTGACAGTGGTTAATGTGTCCCGGGGAGACCTCTCTGTGGAGCCAGCCTCTCCATTCTTGGCAGGGCCTGGGCCTGGGCTGGAGACATGGCTCCAGATGCGAGCTGAGTCTGGGGGTCTTGGAGGTCATAAGGAAATCAGACACAGAGAACAAAACAAATTGAATTTTTTGAGGAAATTCCTTTCTGCCTCTCATGTCTAGCTCCCTTTAATTTGGAGGAACTCTGTATGAGTTAGTTACTGGCAATCAACTCAGTATTTTCCATCCATTAATCAATACATATTCAATATTAAAGAATCCAATTTGGGGATGGCTGGTGGCACTGGATAGCCACAGTTCCAGAAGGTGTGCTGTGCCTCTACCTTCTTTCTGGGAGTTCCTTCCTCTAAGCTGCCTCTGTGGCACCCTGTGGCTCCCATCTCCCTTTCATAGGGGTATTGGTCACCTCGCCTAAGGACAGACAGTCCATACGCTAAGCATCAACCTATGAGGTGGTCTCAGGCCCAGCAAGGTCAAGGATGACTAGTCAGATTGTTTCACTGGGAGAAGTTGATGTCAAAGCCTGGTTGCAGGACATAAAGGGACAAGGAGAGGCAGAGACAGAGGAGCTGAGGCTTGATTAGAGGAGGCAGCAGGAACTGGTTACAGCATGTGCTGGACTCTGGAGGGTCTCCCTCTTTCTTCCACTGTTCTCTCTCCATCTCTCTCTAATCCTTTTTGCCAACTTTTCTTCCTCCTGTCTCCAAACTCTGCTTACCTTAATGTATTCATACATTCCAGTGACAAAAGGGAAGAAGAGGAGAGAGGTCTGCTCCCAAATTATGTAATCTCTGGACTTACATCACTCTAGTTGGAAACTCCAGCAGAAGAAAAGAGCTCTCTCCTGGAGCCCATATATAAAATCCCAGGGAAGGCCCCTGATTGGTCTGTGTGGATCACATGCCCCTCTCACGTGTCAAATTACCATGGCCAGGGGGATGGGTTATTTGATTAGTCTGGCTTAGGCCACATGCCTAGACCAGCAGCCAGGCAGGCAGCCCCCATGAATCACAAGAAATGGAAGATGGGCACAATTAAAAGACCTCACCACTGTAGTTACCAGAAGAAAAGGATGGGTGATGATGGCCATACACAGACCTATATGTCGGCTGTCCATGTCTGATAATCCACCCTGTTCTAGGCACCTGTGGGAAAGGTAGTATAGGTACAGTCTTCCCCTTCCCCTTTTCCCCTGGAAAAGACGGCAAACTCAACAGAGAAAACTATTAGCACTTACAAAACAACTGGAGAACTGGGATTCCTGAGAGTCAAGGGTATTGTCTAGTCATTAACTTGGCTCCATGTCACTTGCCCCATCTGATTCAAAAGCACCTCACTCAGTGCTGTGAGGAAAGTCTGTGGGAGGAAGGTCAAGACCACTTCTCTATCACCCCTGAGCAAATTCTTAGGCTTTGGTCTCCTGACAATTTGAGAAAAAGAGGTAGGTGAGGTAGAGGGAAAATGGTGCAGAGATATCACTGTCCTCACACAAAGCCATCCAGAAAAGTTCAGGTGACCTAGACCAGCAGTCCCCAACCTTTCTGGCACCAGGGACTGGTTTCGTGGAAGACAATTTCTCCACAGACGGGGGTGCGGGGAGGATGGTTCAGGCGGTAATGCAAGCGATGGGGAGAGGCAGATGAAGCTTCACTTGCCAGCTCACCCACCACTCACCTCCTGCTGTGAGGCCTGGTTCCTAACAGGCCGTGGACTGGCCCGGGGGTTGGGGACCCCTGACCTAGATGACTCTGGACCAATGGAAGATTGTCTGCCAGGGTAGCCTTACTGGGGTGGGAGATAGGGTATGGGGAAATGCTTCCAAGAACATGGGCTCAGGGGTCAAACAAACCAGGATCTTGTACAAGGGGGGTGAAGTGGAGGTTCCCTCATTAGCACAGACCACTAACTGTGGGCCCAACTCCTAGAAAGAAGGGCTGAACTGAGGATGGGAGGGGAGGGACATGGCTGCAGCTTTATGGATGGGGGAGAAGAAGGCAGGAGAGGTGCAGGGCATGAAGAATAGTCTGGCAAGCTCCACCCTTGGAGTCACAGTTGAAAAAACTTATAGATACACCTCAGAGTCTGTCAGGAATGAAGGCCTAGGGCCAAATGACAAAAGGAAGAGATGGATTATGAGGAAGAAGATGGACATCTGTCTAGAATACCTTAATAGGAGAATAATGGAAAATAATAGACATCTCTGACTCAAGTGAGTGCCTCTGGACTAAGTGACACCCAATTGATAGAAGACAACGGTACTTGGATATTATTAGGAGGAAGGACCACGTTATCAGGTCCAGGAAGAAATGGAGGAGCCCTTTGGAAGTGGGAGAATTGAAGGCCAAGAAGCCTGGAAAGGTCCACACATGGGCCTGCAGACCAGAAGGGGCTTTGACCTGGAAACTTAAAACAAGAACTTTCACAGAACATCTTTTATGTGCCAAATTTTGTACCTTCAATTAGTTACTCAGTGTAAGTGCGTGCCTCCTGTACACCCCAGGAGTAAGGTCACGGGGCAGTGGTGGGAAGGAGGAGGCCAGGCGGGCCTGGGTACCAGGGTTCAGTGAGCAGGCAGATGAGGACCTGTCCTGAGAAGGCAGGAAGGTGGTTGGAGGGGGGGGACCATGCATGAACTTAGGCTCCAAACCTCACTGAAGTGAAGAACCATTGGCCTTCACTTATAAAACACAAAATTAAATTAAAATTTTTTAAGAATTTCAAGATAGAGGCTGAATAGCATTCAGCCCCAAGCATGGTCCTTCTAAGTCTGGATTTCTGTGTATCTGCACTGGTTGCAGGCCTGGGAAGCTGGTCCCACTCAAGCACAGCAGAGGTGAGATTTTTAGTGCCTTAGAAGCTGGCCCCAGAATTCTTGGGGAATGAACTATATTTGAGTTGGAGGCAATATCCCAGGGGCATGGGTGTTGGCAAGAACCCAGGTGACAGAGGACAAAGCTAAACTGTTCCGAGTGAGTTCAGGAGAACAATTGTTCCTTTATTTCAGAGAGGAGCAGGGGGAGGTGTGCCCGTGAGAAAGTGTGAGGATGGTGACCATGTGAATGCGTAGGGAAGACTGGTGGAGACAGGTGCCTGGTGGGATGGTGGTTGGGGGACCTTTAAAGCGCTGGGATGTGTAACGTTGAATTTGAAGTTCTTTACAAGTCTGTGGTTACAACTCTATTCCATCTCTCCCCCCCAGCTTACCCTTATTGGGGAAAATCTTCTGTACCCACAAATGCTTAGAAGGAGTGGTGTGTGTGTGTGTGTGTGTGTGTGTGTGTGTGTGTGTGTGTGTGTACATGGGTAGGTTGAGGAGGGAGTTGAGCTTCACTTCAGATTCAAAGACCAGAGTAGGAAGAAACAGAAGCAAGAGTCTTGAGAATATAACTCCCCCAACCCTGGGAATCTAAGAAATGCTACGGAGGGCTTTGAACTTCCATAAGATGCTGAAGCAGGAGAGGGGGCATCCAGGCCAATCCTATACAGATCTCCAGGGGCTGTATGACATGTGGGCCAAACCAATCTTCGTAGTCTAGGATCAAAGTAATCCTGAACTTCTAAGTAGTGGTGGTGTTGGTGACGATGATGATGATGATGATGGTGATGATGATTAGATCAAACACTGTTCAATATCATTCTCATACCATCCCATCAAAAAGGGACTCTTTATCCCTCTTTTTTTTTTTTAAATTTATTTTATTTATTTATTTTTGGCCGCGTTGGGTCTTCATTTCTGCGCGCGGGCTTTCTCTAGTTGCAGTGAGCGGGGGCTACTCTTTGATGCGGTGCACAGGCTTCTCACTGTGGTGGCTCCTCTTGTTCCAGAGAATGGGCTCTAGGCATGTGGGCTTCAGTAGTTGTGGCACGCGGGCTCAGTAGTTGTGGTGCACAAGCTTAGTTCCTCCGCGGCATGTGGGATCTTCCCGGACAGGGCTCGAACCCGTATCCCCTGAACTGTCAGGTGGATTCTTAACCACTGCACCACCATGGAAGTCCTATCCCTCTTTTACAAATGAAGGTACTGAGGCACAGAGAGATTAGGTAACTTGTCCAAAGTCACATATCCAGTAAGTAAGACAAAATCTATTCTGATGGACCTTGGCAGGGGTTGAGGGGAGGTAATTCTGTTCCTGTAGTTTGCCTGCCAGGATGGTCTGTAGGCAGGTCCACCAATACTGCTGTGTACTGCAAAATCCAGGGGTGCCATTCCTATCTCAGTTTATGTCAGTGCCCCCTGCAGGTGTGCAGTGCACAGCCTGAGTGGCTACAGCAGTAAAGAATTTCCTTGATATCTCAATGAGGAAGTGAGCACCGCATAGCTACGGACTCATTCAACAACAAACATGTATGGAGACCAACTACTGGCTAGAAACTGTGCTGGGCCCTAAGGATCCAGACTAGGTGGTACGGTTCCTGGGAGAGATGGTCATATGAGGCTGTGTTTGTATAACTGTCCATGTGAGGGGCATAGAGAGAAGGGAGCATCTCATTCTGTCTGGACAGGGTGGCCAGAGAAGGCGGCCATACTTGTACTGAGACTTAAAGGATGAGGAGTTTACCAAATGGATCAAGAGTGATGGGAGGGCCCATTCCTGGCAAAGAAATAGCACAAACAAAGGCAAAGAACTGTTGGTTCATGCCCAGCCTAAGGGGAAAGCAGTTGAGATATTTTAGTTTGCAGTGGGGGATAGAGTAGTTTATGTACATGGTTGAATAGGTAGGTGGGAATTTGGATCCTGAAACGCTTTTCATGTTATGCTAAGAGGTTAGATCTCCATACTAAAGAGGTGTGTGGTGAGGCAAGCCCCTCCATCCCCATCCTCTAAGATTAGGATTATGACACTGGAAGTAATGAGAAGGGACATGGAGAGCCTCTTGTCAGGCTGAGGGCAGAGTCGCTGAATCATAAACTTACCATGTGCCTACTTAACAAAGGGCCTATATTTACTAGGTCCTTTGATGAATTAGCAAATGCCTACTGGGTGGGTACATAATGTCACAGAATGAAGTTGGCAGGTGTCAGAGCTACTGTGGAGTGGTGGGGACTCTGGTGGACTGATGCCTTCACACCCATCTAAAGGGGGCAGCCATTACTCAGTTCCAGTCAGTTGTTGCCTTGAAGGAATGTAGGCCCAGTTTTGCCAGAGCTTCTGATTTTTCAGAAGAGGCCAGAAATCCAGATTTTTAGGTACATTTTTCTGTACCTAAAATTAGAACAACTAATTCAAATACTATATCGGTGAAACAAAACACAAACATGAGCAGGATTTAGCTAGACAAGTAGCTCCCCTATCGTCCCATTCATCACCCACTCATCCATTCACCTACATTTCCATCCATCCAACCATCCATCCCTCTATTTCTCCCTATGCACTTCTCCATCCATCTATACTGTCCTCCCATCCAATAACCCACCTATCTACCCACCACACACACACACACACACACACACACACACACACACGCATCTACCCATTTATTTATCCAACTATCCATCCATCCATCCTATCCCTCTGTCCATTTCTTTCCATCTACTCATCTATCCACCTACATATCCACCCATCTATCCACCTATACATCCACCCATCTGCCCACCTGTACACCCACCCATCTATTCACCTATACATCCACCCATCTATCCACCTATACACCCACCCATCTATTCACCTATACATCCAGCCATCTATCCACCTATACATCCACCTATCTATCCACCTATACACCCACTCATCTATTCACCTATACACCCACCCATCTATTCACCTATACACCCACCCATCTGCCCACCTATACATCCACCCATCTGCCCACCTATACATCCACCCATCTTCCCACCTATACATCCACCCATCTATCCACCTATACATCCACCCATCTATTCACCTATACATCCAGCCATCTGCCCACCTAAACATCCAGCCATCTGCCCACCTATACATCCAGCCATCTGCCCACCTATACATCCACCCATCTGCCCACCTATACATCCACCCCTCTATCCACCTATACATCCACCCATCTATCCACCTATACACCCACCCATCTATCCACCTATACACCCACCCATCTATCCACCTATACATCCACCTATCTATCCACCTATACACCCACTACCCATCTATCCACCTATACATCCACCCATCTGCCCACCTATACACCCACCCATCTATCCACCTATACACCCACCCATCTATCCACCTATACATCCACCCATCTATCCACCTACATATCCACTCGCCCCACCCCCCACACCATACGTTCACCAATTTATCTATCCACCTACTTATTCACCCATCCATCCATCTCTTCCACTGTTCCTCTTAAACCTTTTCAGGATAAGACTGAAACATTCATTTTGTTCCACCTGCGCTTGGCCCTTGAAAAGTCCTATTTCCCTCCAAGTTCAAGCAAATGGTAAGTTTGTAAAGTGGTGCTAACATGAGGGAGCTTGTACCTGCCTCCTTTTACATGGAAATTTTTGCTTTCTCTTTATGCTTGCTGTGCTGCCTGAAGTAGCAGGGCATTTTTTCTCCCCTTGGATTTGAGCCCTCACAAGTGTTCCAGAACAAGATGAAACCAAGAAGAGAATTAGGTTCCCTCCCTTTTCTTGGAAATATCTTGCCACTGGGCCACGCTCACCTGGAATTATATAAGTCTTCAAAAGGAGATCAGAAATAGATTTCTCAGTGGGGGTTGTAGATGTCAGTAAATGTATTTACGGGAAATGGGTTAGGTCTGGCAAATTCTAAACTGTGATATGATGAACGTGCAATACCTCTGTGCAAACAACCCTTCATTTTCTCCTTCTCCATATCCAATTGGAACTCCTCCTCCTTAATGTCCTGCTTCAACTGTCCTTCCTTACCTTACCTAAGTATTTCTTCCAGCTTGAGGCTGGTGGACTGGAAAGAGGGAAGGGCAGATAAACAATATTTATTGTACTGTATGCTTGATATATGTGATGGCATTTATAGTCCTGATTTCAGTGGCGTATAATTTGGCATGATCTAAATAGGAAGGCATTACTACATTTATAAACTCTTTGAGCCTCAGTTTCCTCATCTGTCAAAATGGGACAAAGCTTCCCTATCCCCTTCCTCACCAAAATGAAATCTCTTCAGATGGGCTGCCAGGGTGCCTGACAACACCACTGGGACTCATCCACCTTCAAATGAATGAAAACTTTGCTGAAACGTAAATGTTCCCTGGGAGGTCTTCCCATCGTCAAATAAGCTTTTATTATTCATTAATTCAAATGTATTAGTAAGATTAGGAGGCCCATGAGGAGATGAAGCAGGAGGCAGTGCTGTTGTTGATGGACTATGATGGAGCCAGAGAAAGGTCTGCACAGAAGCTGCAGTAGGGAACATGGGAAAGGCATGATTCCGCAGATCCTGGGAAATCTCAGGGGCAGATTAAATGTTGGTGGGGAAGGGATGGCAACAGAGGAGGGACCCCTTCTTTTCCATCTCTGGACCACGTGGTCTGCTACTGTTTCAGCTGGAACCCGTCCCTGTCTGTGAGGCATCATTATGTGTCAAGAAGAACAGTGTCATGGAGACAACTGAGCACTTCTTGTCATCCATGACCCTCAGTGTCCTCTTCTATCAAAGGGACAGGATTGCTGTGAGGGAGTAAACAAGGTGAATCAAGCTAATATCTGTGTGGGGATCTGCCTTCTCCTCGAGGGGCTGCTTCATACCAGGCTGTCAATCGGGGGTTGGGCCTCTTCTGATACCAAGAACCGTAAGGCAGAGAGGGGTCTGCACATCTAGGACCAAGTGTGAGGGCAGGACAGGTGACCCGATGGCCCTACTCCCCTTCAGACTTGGGGAGTGGGAGGTGTAACAAAAGCAGGAGCCTTTCATGTTTATTTGGTGCGAAGAACTTTAAAGATATTATTTCATGTAATCTCTCAACAACCACCAGAAGTAGGGACTCTTTTGAGTCCCATTTTATAACATGGAAATGGCAGCACCACAGGGGTTAAGTAATTTCCCCAAAGCCCCAAGGAGTGGGGTAATCAGGGCAGAGAAGTGGCGACAGAGACCATATGGCCCACAAAACCTTAACTACTGCCTGTCCGGTCCTTTACAGAAAAGGTGTGCAGTTGCTGCTACGGCAGAACAGAGCTACTGACCCCCTGATGTTTTCTCTCTCCTGCCCATGTTCTATTTTTCTTCAAAGCACTCATCCTTACCTCATGTTATATATGTATCATATACACACGAATATGAGTAGAGTATGCATGTATTTTATGTATGCACACACAAAAACATAAAGTATACACATATGTATGTGTGTGTATATATACATGTACCTATGTATCGTTTATTATCTCACATCCACCTTGTCATCTTATTCATCACTCTACCACTTATGCTTAAAACACCAACCTGCTCAAATCAGGCACTCAATACATGCTGGCTGAATGAAGGAGTGAAATAATTTTAGTTCCTTTTAATAATTTCTTTTGTATTCCTCGGTTATGGACTGAACGTTTGCGACTGTCCCAAGATTCCTGTGTTGAAATCCTAACCCCCAATGTGATGGTATTAGGAGGTGGGGCTTTTAGGAAGCCTTCATGACTGGGCTAAGTGCCCTTTTTTCTAAAAGAGGCTCCAGAAAATTCTCTCACCCTCTCTGCCATGTGAAAACCCAAAGTGAAAACCCAGAAGAGGGATCTCAGCAGACCCTGACCCTGCTGGCACCCTGATCCCCACCTTCCAGCCTCCAGAACTCTTGAGAAATAAACTCCTGCCGTTTATAAGCCACCCAGTCTACGGTATTCTGTTAGAGCCGTCCGAACTAAGGCCCCCCTGGGTGCCCAGCCAGGGCAGCACTTTGACCACCGGATTGTTCTGGATGAATGCAGGAGTTTGGAGACACGTTTACAAGCATATCCGGGATTGAGACCCCTCAGTAGGGGAGGGGCCCACGCTCTCACCTACATAAATGATGCCCTTCGGCTCTGCCCCTCGCCCTGCTTTGCTTCCCTTTCCCATGAGCTCACCCTCCTCATTTCCTCTCCCCGTGGCCTCAGAGGCAGGTGAACGGGGCAAACAGCTGCGCTGCCGGCGAGCACCAAAGGCAGGGAAATATGTGCAATTTCCTGAGGAACACGCGAGGAGAGCGCCATCCTTACCGGAGAGGAAGGAGGAGTTAGGAGGCCGGCTGGCAGCTGCCTGGCTTCATTTCCCAGGGACCCCGGCGGCCGGCGGAGCGCGGTGAAGTCCTGGCGAAGGAGGTTCCTCCCCGGCCCTCTGGCGGGAAGCGTTTGGCGAGGGCTGAGGACCGTCTCCCGCAGGGGGTAGCAGCCCGCCTCTGGACCTTTCGGTGAAGCTCTCCTCGGCTTCTGTGGCTCTCGGGGTTTGCCCAGAGACAGCCCTGCATCCGAAACCCCCGGGAGCCGATTTCAGCCCGTGAGGCTCCGGCTCCTTTCTCCCGCGCGCTGGAGTCGACAGGCCCGTTACAGGTGGCGCCAATCCTCAAATTACCCACAGTTCTCTGGGCGCTGCAGAGAAAATGTAGTCCCTTTATTTGTCCATATCTACCCAGATTTTTTTCACAGGCCCCCAGCTGCTGGATAAAATATTTTCTAGTCCAATCCTGTCAACTCACTTTAATGCAAGTTTTTAGAAATCATGGTTCGCCTCCTTCAGTAAAACAAACAAGCCAACAAACAAATACCCTCTCAGCCTCTCATACTGTCCCGCTCCTCTCGGAGTCAGGGCTTGGGCGGGTGGAGAAGGACTGTGGCCACACACTTGGCAGCAGGGGGAGGCGGTGGCCTCCGCATCCTTGCACTGGGCCTGCTGAGGGGTGACTGTCCATGCCCGGCCGCAGGTGGTGGCCAGGGCAGCCTGTGGCTGGTGGACGGTCCCCTGGCCCGTCTCTGGGCTTGGTCACGTCCTGGGTGTGCTCCCCGCCTGCACCGGCCCCGCCTTGGTTCTCACCTTGAGCGCCTGCCAGGTTCTCCATCCAGCCCCTGGTCTACAGAGCCAAGAACCAAGTCGTATCAATTTTGCTTTTCAAATCTGTTGTTTTCTTTCATTATGATTCTTCTATGGGAAATTTCAAACATATGCTATTTCAATGAGTGTCCTGACCAGAAACAAGTGTTACACCCAAAAGGCATTTAGCCAAAGAGAACTGAATGCAGGGGGTAAGGAAAGTGGTCAGGTTCATGGAACCAGAGAAGGGAAGGGTGGCGCTCTGGGATTAGCAGCCGTGGGAACTGTTACCACCCTTTGGCCTGAAAGGGCAGGAACCATTGAGAAGGGAACACGTGAGAAAGGGGCTGACCGACAGGAGCTGTCATCAGATGCAGGGGTCAGTGAACTATGGCCCGTGGGCCAAATCTGGCCTGCCCCGTTTCTGTAAATAAAGTTTTAGTGGAACGCAGCCATGCTCATTCATTTACATATTGTCTGTAGCTGCTTTATGCTGCAATGGCAGAGTTACGTAGCGGTGATCAAGACTGTATTGCCCACAAAGCCTAAAACACTTACCACCTGGCTCATTATAGCAAAAGTGTACTGACCCCTGCTGTTATGGGCTGCATTGTGTCCCCCCCTGAATTTCACACGTTGAAGTCCTAAACCCCACTACCTCAGAATATAACTGCATTTGGAGATAGGATCTTTAAAGAGGTAAGTTAAAATGAGGTCATTTGGGTGGGCCCTAATCCAATATGACTGGTGTCCTTATAAGAAGAGGAAATACGGACACAGAGACGTATAGAGGTAAGACCATGTGAAGACACAGGGAGAAGGCAGCTATCCACAAACCAGGGAGAGGCCTCAAAAGAAACCCACCCTGCCAACACCTTGATCTCGGACTTCTAGCTTCCAGAACCGTGAGAAAGAGCTTTCTGTTGTTTAAGCCACCCAGTCTGCAGTCACTTGTTACGGCAGCCCTAGCAAACTAATACCACTGCTATAGCGGAACAGAGTTACTAGAACCTCAGGAAGGCAGAGAGGAAGCGAGGGGGAATAAATACCCTGATTGCTTTTCACTCCCACGGCTGATCTGCTGTTGGTGACCTCCACTGGCTGAGCCCACCCAGAAACCAGACAACACAGAAGTCTAGGGGATTCCAATCTATCAAGATTGGCCTTTAGGGCACAGAGCAAGGCATAGTAGAACAGAGAATAGATCTAGGGGCAAAAAAAATAGAATAACCAGCACAAACATGAAAAAGCAGAGAGAATGGTATGATAAACCCCTATGTACCCATCACTCAACTTCAACAATTACCAACATCTTCCATTATTGTTTCATCTCTACCTTCCCACTTTTTTTTTTTTCTGGAGTATTTTAAAGAAAATCCCAGGAATCTATAGGTCAATATGCATCTATACTAGATAAGAACTTTAAAAAACATGACAGCAATGCCATATCATACCTAATAAAATTAACAAAAACCCCTTAATAGCACTATCTCTTCCTAGTCTATACTCAAACTTCCCCATTGTCTCGAAAATGTCTATTAATACTTGGTTTGTTCCAATCAGAAGCCAAAATTCATACATCGCGATTATGTTTTTGGAAAAAGTGGGTCATGTGTCCTATCGTAGAATCTTTCACATTCTGGGTTTGCCTGATTGCATCTTTGCATTGCTGTTTAACTTGTTCCCGTGTTCCCTGAATTTCCCGTAAGCTGATTGTTAGATTTAAAGGCTCAATTAGGTTCAGGCTCCATATTCATGGGTGGTGCCTTCTATTGCATCACATTACGAGAAGAGAATATCTGCTTCACTCCCTTTCTGCAATGTTGGGAATGATCACTGGCTTCAGACATGTCAGCCTCATCTCTCCACTATCAAGTTTCCTATCAACCTTTGATCTAATTATGTTAGTGTTTATTGAAAATCACTGCCAAATCTATTATTTCATTCGGGTTTGTAAAATGGCGAAGTATTAGCCAGGGTCTTTCCAAAGGAACAGAACCAGCAGGGTTCTGTAAAGGGATTTATTATGGGGAATTGGCTCACGTGACTATGGAGGCTGAGAAGTCCGATGATCTCCCATCTGCAAGCTGGAGATGCAGGAGAGCCTGTCATGCTATTCCATCTGAGTCCGAAGGCCTGAGCCCCATGGGAGCTGATGGTGCAAATCCCAGTCAGAGGGCAGGAGGAAGCCTATATCCTAGCTCAAGTACTCAGGCAGAAGAAGCAATGAATTCTTCCTTCCTCTGCTTTTTTGTTCTATTCAGGCCCTTAATGAACTGGATGATGCCCACCTATATTGGGAAGGTCAATCTGCTTTCCTCAGTCTACTGATTCACATGTTAATCTCATCCAGAAATACCCTCACAGTCACATCCAGAAATAATGTTTAGCCCAGTCTCTGGGCACCCCATGGCCTGGTCAAGAAGGCACACAAAATTAATCATCACAAGTGATTTTCTAAATCTATCATTCCTCTGCATCTATTAGGTAGAATTAGTCTATGAAGAAGAATTTAGCTCATCAGCTATTTAGTCCCCCTAGAGTATAATTTTTCACAGAAAAGACAGAATAGACACATAATTCTTTTCTTGATCAACTTTCAGAACTGAGTTGGTGTACTAGCTACCAATGATTTTTTTCTCTTGGTATCATTAAGAACTCATGATTTTAAAAATATTTGATGTGTTTAAATCCACTGTAGTCAATATTTCTTTTGATGCCTAAATTGTCCCACCTTTGGCCGGTTGGAGCCCCTTCAAATTTGCTCCTGTGTCCTTTTGACGTGACACCATTAGTGTCTCACACGATAAGATGTTCCAGGCTCATCACATGCATTTCTTTCTGCAGACCAGTAATCAGTCATTTTTTCCAAGAAGCCCTGTGTCTTGGTCCAGGTTCACTAGAAAACAGAGGCTGAGGCAAAAACATACGCGTTAACGCTGAACTGGGAAGAGTGCAATTCCAGGGAAACAAGGAAGGTGAACAATGGAAGTGAGTCAGTGGGGGGAGATGGAGTACCAGGGGAGGTGTCCCCAGGCTGCCCTGGCTTCACAGAAAACACAACCAATTGCTTGGCTGGACAGCACCTCTTGAGATAAGAGGTGTGAAACCATGGTAACTCAGAACAGCCTGGCAGTAGAGAGGAAGGGCAGCAGTTCACCTTCTGTCTTTTTCCCGTTTGCTCTCACATGCTATAGTGTGACAGCAAACACACTTGCATGTCCCTTCTGCCTCCCCCAGTTGTGTTTCTTGGTTCTGGTCACAGCTGTAGGGGAAGGCAGAGTCTCCACATGCCCAGACCCATCAGTGTGCAGTGAAGGTGGTCTCTCCCTACCAGTCACTGCTGCCCATGGGACTCCCCAGTGTGTGCTGGTGGCAGTGGTCGTGGGCACCGCTTTACAACCAAGACAACAGTGTGAGTTGTTGTCAGGGCTGCATTGGCCAGGAAGCAAGGCAAGTGTGCAAGGACCACTGGTGGAGACGGGCCAAGGAGATGTGCGCTAGTACACTAACTGGGCCTGGTTCCTCCACCCCTTCTGCCTCGTAGACATGCTCCCACCCTCCTACAATATTCAGATCTCACGTGGAATAAATCGTCCTCATTTCTTTCCTAGGAGTGGAAGTACAAGTCCAATTCTTTCAGGAAATGTTCAGTTGCAATCTCCTAAAAAGACCTACAGAGTTTTAGCAAACCAAACTACAAACCCTACCGCCACACCTGGTCCAATGGTCAAAATATACATTCACCATCTCACTGCTCTATCACCTATTTTAGTTCTACAACTTCCAGGGCAGTGGAATCCTTACTACAACCCTGGTGAAAGCATCCCCCGCTGGGTTCCCAGGCACTAGTCCAACAGAATCCACGGTGGCAAGAACATGAAGCTAAAATTTGGCATGTCTACTGGGAGTGAGGCTGAGAAGGCCAAGGCTGCTTCCACCGCTTGGTTTCTGGACCCGTGCACTTTAGCACCATAGCTTGGCTCTGGCTCAGTGTGTATACTGCACCTAGTGCTGAAGTATCCCTGAAATGGCCTTTTAGCTGAGACTTCACCAGCCCTTTTTACCCTTTTTATCAGGCTGGTGAACCCGGTGTGATGAGGTACATGGAAAACTGGTGTATCTTGTGGTTTTTGAGCCCAGTGTTTCATGTGTAGTAAAACGTTCTCTCTGGTCTCGTACAAAGTAGCGTAGGATACCATATATCTTATAGATCAAGCACTCTGTCAACCCTCAGATGGTGGTGCTGGTGGAGGCATTGTGGGAAGATAAAACAAACCTATACTTTGAGAGATGGATTTGTTTTTTTCACGGCCGTGCTGTGCGGCTTGCGGGATCTTAGTTCCCCGACCAGGGATCAAACCTGTGCCCCCTGCAGTGGAAGGGCGGAGTCTTCACCACTGGACCACCAGGGAATTCCTTATATCTTGAGTACATGGTGATTCTGGTGAGGAAGAATGGAGTCTGATATCATCTGCTTGCCCCCAGGAGGCTAGCTGATCTCCCCACAAAGGGGACCATAATGAGGGCTCAGTATCAGTCCCTGCTGCTCACATGTTAGGCATGCAGCATCAAAGCTAGGGTAGCTTTGATGAAAAGGACTCCATGTTTTGGGACACAGGTGTAGCCTCCATTCCTGCCACTGCGGCTTCTTTGCTCATGGCCCACTCTGCAAGCACTGCAGAGGCCAAGGAGAAAGGCTAGCTGATGTCAACTAGATATTTTGTGCCTACTCCCATAAGTTTATTCATGTACTTCTTCCCCAGATTTCCTCACTCCTGATTGTATTCAGTGTCTCTATCACCATCCACCACCACCTAAGGACTGAAAAAATGCCTAATCTATCATCATAGAATCCTATACTACATTACCACCGAACCCAAGAGCACATGTTACTACCAAGTGGGAATGACCCACTGAGCTCAAACAAAAGATACACAGTCTTTCATGTCCCTCATCAGCAAGGGATTACCAGCCTGATAAAAAATGGTGGAATGGCCTGGTGAAATGTCAGCTAAAAGGCCAGATCAGGGACACCTGGCAGGTTAGGACACTGGAGGTGGTATATGGACTGTAGTCTTTTTCCTTCCAGGTCCCTGACCAATAAGCTGAGCCATTCACTGTTGACAAAGAGTCAACATTTGCACACACATTAAGCCAAAGTACTGCTGGCAACTCTGCCCTCTGGGAGGATTTCCTCCACCATGATTTCTGGGGGCCACCTCTAAGTGGGGCTGTAATGTGGCAGCAGCCCATTTTTGGCTAGAGTTGACATTATATTCATGCTTCTAGAACTAAGTCCAAGTCCTATTGGGTGACTCAGAGGGATGAGAGTTTCCAGCGAGGCTCGAAGCCAAAAAGGGCTCCCCAGCTTGTCCAGGCAGCTTCCCTGACGCTTAGCCTATATGAGCCAGCAGCTCTGATGGTACTAGAGGTAACTGTGGCAGATAATGATGCTGCGGGGTTTTCAACAAACTTCAGTAAGAGAGATGCAGCACAGACTCCTGGAGTTCTGCAGCAAGGCCATGCCTTGATTCTGGGCTCTACCAGTGACTAATGTCTGACCATGGGACACCAAGTGACTATGTAACCACAAATGTTCCCTATGATCTGAGTATCATTGGAGCCAATGAGTCATAAGGTTGGGTGGATACAGCAGTAATCCACTGTACGAAAAGTATGCTCCATTCAGGATTCGGCCTGACCAAATCCAGAGGGCACAAGTAAATGACATGAACAGGTGATCCAGACTCTGGTGGCACCTACCTCTTTTGCTGCAATACATCTCTCAACAGAGGAACAATAGAGAAGGTCTATTGCTGCTTTCCTTGCCATGGAAAGGAGACCTGCTTTTGATTTTCCTATTATTAGGGATAAAAGAAAAAATATTTCACCCTATCAACAGCCACATATAAAATGTCAGAGATACCACAGCTGGCAAGGCAGCTGTGCTGCAAGTGAGGCCACCTGATTAAGTTCACAGCAATTTTCCACCACCATTCTCCAAGAAGTGTCTGGTGTTTGCAAAGGCTAGAAAAGTGAATTGAATAGAGATGTGATGGGGGCTACTATCCCTGCATCCTTTAAGTCTTCGATAGTAGCATTCATTTCTGTAATTCCTCTCGAAATGATGTATTGCTTCTGATTTACTATCTTGGCCAGGACAAAAGATAGCTTCCACATGGCCCTTCCTATAAAAATGGCTTTTACCCCATCAGCCAGGGAACCAATGTGAAGGATCTCTTAAAGATATTCATCCCATTTATGCCTTCTAACCAAAGTTATCACTGGGAACCAGAGAAATAAACAAGGGGTAGATTCATAGACTTTCCCCCCAGCATACTATTACCCTGGCAAAAGACAACAGGTCTCTTTGGGGAAAGACTGGGGAACTGCTTCCTATATATACTCGAAATGGCATTAGAGGGTCCTTCTTTAGGGGGATCCAATCCCTCCGACTATGGCCTCAGGGTTTGTGAGCTGACTTAGATCTGAAACTGGATGAAGGACAGGTATCAGCCTTTTGCTCTCCAGCTATCAGTACTTTTTCATTATAAAAACTGAGGGCTTCCCTGGTGGCGCAGTGGTTGAGAGTCGGCGGGCGGACATGGGTTCGCGCCCCGGTCCGGGAAGGTCCCACACACGGCGATGCGGCTAGGCCCGTGAGCCATGGCCGCTGAGCCTGCGCGTCCGGAGCCTGTGCTCCGCAACGGGAGAGGCCACAACAGTGAGAGGCCCATGTACCGCAAAAAAAAAAAAAAAAAAAAAAATTGAGCAACACTCTTGTCCATCTGCCTAACTACTATGAACACCAACGTCTATGAGCCAATGCCACAAATGCAGGTCAAGGTGGCCTGAGTGCCACTCTGGCCTTCTGCCAATTATTATTATTTTTTTTTAAATAAATAAATTTATTTAATTTATTTTATGGCTGTGTGCAGTCTTTCTCTAGTTGCGGTGAGCAGGGGCTACTCTTTGTTGTGGTGCGTGGGCTTCTCATCGTCGTAGCTTTTCTTGTTGCGGAGCACGGGCCCTAGGTGCGCGGGCTTCAGTAGTTGTGGCACACGGGCTTCAGTAGTTGTGGCTTGCGGGCTCTAGAGCACAGGCTCAGTAGTTGTGGCACATGGGCTTAGTTGCTCCACGGCATGTGGGATCTTCCTGGACCAGGGCTCGGACCCGTGTCCCCTGCATTGGCAGGCGGATTCTTAACCACTGTGCCACCAGGGAAGCCCCTCTGCCATTTATAATAATCAGGACTCTTGCCCTAGTGTTAGGTGCTGCCATATGCTTTTTTTTGCCATTCCAGGATCCCACCGTTCCTATTGATATTAGGAAGCCTAGTTCCATGGTAATATCTCTCATCATCAACCTGGCCTTCAAAGATGCCAGTGCCCCTCTCACTGGTGAAATCTCTGTTGTCTTAGTGAATGAGCCATTGCCTGTGTCCTCCAGGAACAGAGAGTCTGGTGATGGGTCCTCAGGTCTTACTCATAAGTCCATTCTACCATTAGTATTTCCCTGAATATTTTGGCTTCTTCAGTATTCTGCCAAGGCGGTCCTGACATTATTACTTCATTCACCGTATGTCGTTGTCAAGTCCAACTTTCCAAGAACCATTCTAGGTAACTAGGCTGGCTTCAAATACCCCTGTCAAGACACACACAGGTGTGTGCCCTCATACATTAGCCCCATATGCTGCCCCTTCTCCTAGTCTAATATCCTAAAGATCCACTCCCACACATATTTCTTGATTCCTGTTGGTAAAACTCAGCCAGTTCCTAAAACTTATTTTGGGTGTAGGCAATTTCCTCCTGCAGTGGGATTATAATTCCCCACTCAGGCTGTGCTGGGATCTGCCCCTGATTATAGCCTGGGAACAGTAAGATGAGCAGAAGAGGATCTTAAGAAGACGAGGCTTCACAGCATGAGGTATTTACTTCAGGTAAGGTCAGTGATTATTCTGGTATACAGAAAGGGAGGCTGTTCTCTGATAAAATGGATGGGGCTGTTTTTTCCAGTTAGGGTAATTCTGACGAATGTCGATTAGAGAATCTGAAGCTCGTCTACCCAATGTCCCCATCCTATGTCTCAGAACCCCGCTCTTTTTCCATCAGGGCTCTACTTTGACATAGATATTTATTATGGTTACACATTTAGTATTCTTTGTAGTTCTGACCCTTTATAATCAGATCCTTGATCTGATTTTCAGCATGATCTGACCTGCAGGGGTAGGAGATGAAAACGTCAAGGCTACTAGACCAGCCCTCTGGCTTTCACGGTGTGCCTTAAGGTGGCAATGAACAGTCCTGGGCTCATTTGTTTCTTATTTCAAAGTTTCTAATGCCCTCAAAAGCAGTTACTCATGCCACAGTCATTAAAATTGTTATCACCCCTTTATTAATCAAGTGCAGAAGCCACCTGATAATTGAAAATTTCACCTCATAAAAATTATCCACAGGTGACAGCTTTAGTAATTGTAATATCACTACTTATCGGGGATTCCACTAACCAATAGCGATGGGAGGCTTATTGCATTTAGTCAGGCAGACAATCCAGCACTAAAATCCCATCCTGAGGGTCTGCTTCTTAAGAGAGCCACTTCTAGTAACAACTGCCTTAGCCTGAGTTTGGTGGAAAATAGAATGTGATGCAAACATGTATTCTCTTAACAATTTATTGGGATGAACAATCTCAGGAAAGCAAGATACATGGACGAATGCAAGAGAGACATGAAAGGAGGGAGAATAATCACTAAGGGGTAATTACTGAGCTGCCTTGAGCTTTGCAAAAACACAAAACGCTGGTGGTTGGTTGACGTCACTGGACGTCATTAGAAACTGCTGCGCTTCTGAACAATCCACCAGGAAGAAAGAAAGGCAAGCAATTTATCTAGTGGTTACTTCTCGCCTCATATCTTTGTTTGACATTTGTGCTAAATGGTGTTATATTCTGACGCATCTCGGTGGTGCTAAATGGGCCCTCCAAAGAGCTGATGGGGAAGCCATCACTTCTGTGGGTCCAATTCACGCAGGGAACTGCATCATTATCTCTATCATTCAGTGCTGCTAAGGGCTATCCTCACTCTTGTGGATGTAGTAGCAGCAACATAGATTTACAAAGTACCATATATTTACAATCAGAAGAACAGTGGGAGCCTAGACAGGGGTGCTCTGGCCAGGAAGCTAGGCAAGTGACTGAGGCCCAGAGTAATGTGGGTAAGCAGGGTAGAGTAGGTCTGGGGTAGGTCAGGTGTGCCCTGGTTCCTTTTAGAAGAAAATGGCCTTTAGATCACAATTTAGGCACCATACTTATTCATTGCTACAAGGTTGCCATTGCTTCTAAACCTTTTCATTTGACAGGATGCTTTCCTCTCTTTTAGAAAGATAAATTATGAGTTCATATTGGTATTTCCAATTCCCAATTGTTTGGGTTTATACTTGTGTCTTTTGTCTTTTATGCTGAAGATCTTTGTAATGACATTAACAAAAGTACTAATTTGTTGATCCTACAATATGCATGTGATAGTTTCAAAACAAAAATATAATCCTACTCTCTGTGTGAGATTGTATTACTGTTCACCCCTATTTGGTACCAATCTCTGCAGTGCTTCTTGCTGAGAGAAGATTATACATCCCTGACATTTTGAACTCAGATTATGTGACTTTCTTTGGCCAATAAAATGAGTGGAATTAGAGTGATGGTCACTTCCAGGAAGATGTCTTCTGCCTCAATGACTGGCAAAATATTTCAGACAAATGTTCTTCCCTTCCTGCTTGGGTCACAGAGGGAAGATGATACAGTACAGAGCTGAAGCCAACATACAATGAACATGTAGCATGGGAGAAAAGAAACTTTTGTTGCTGAAGGCACCAGGACTTGGGTTTGTTATTATAATAGAACACAGTCTAGTCTATCCTGATTGCTATACCACTGGATGCAGTTTAAGATTTCTTCATGGTTCTTTTTAGTCCTTAGGATCTACCCCTTTAAGGACATACTGTCAACATACTGTTTTATAGAGTCATTTGTAACAACTCTTCTTTGGGTGGCTAAACCACCAATCTAATATGCCATTATTATTATGAGTTTCCATCTTTCCAACTTTTATAAATTTCCTCTTCATCTTTAACTTTAACTTTATTTAAAACGTTTACATGGGTACAAATTTAAAACTATACAAGTTATATGCAGTTGTCTAGGTTCCATCCCTGCCCTTCTATCATGTTCCTTCTCTCTCCTTATAGGTCCCCCATTTTTATTGGTTTTTGGTTTATTCTTCCATTATTACCTTTTGATAAGATAAGTATATATGTTTCTATATTCATATTACCTTCCTTTCTTAAATGAAAGACAGCACACTATAAACCCTGTTCTCTAACTTGCTTGTCTTAACAATATATCCTGGAAACTATTTCAAGTAAGTATATAAAGAGCCTTCTTATTTATTTTTATAGATGTATAACACTCCATTGTATGGATGCACCATAATGTATTCAACCAGTGCCCTATTGATGGACATCTGGATTGTTTCCATCCCCTTACTATTACAATTACTGGCAATGGATATCCTTATACTATGTCACTTTATATTTTTACCAGTTTACTTTCTGAGATAGATTCCTGGAAGTGGGATTGCTGTGTCAAAGGTTATGTGAACTTGTAATATTGCTAGATGGTCCAAATTTCCCTCCATGGGATTGTATCCTTTTGCACTTCCACCAGCAACTTAGGAGACAGCCTGTTTCCTGAAAGTTTTATCAACAGAATGTTGTTGGACTATGGATTTTTCCCAATCTGATAGCTGAGAAATGATATCTCAGTATAGTGTTATCTTGCATTTTTCATACTCAGAGGAAGTTGAGCTCTTACAATATATTTGCACTGGGGTCACTTGCATTTCCCCTCTGTGAAACCATTCATAAACTCTGCCCATTTTTCTACAGGGTTGTTGTCGTTTTTCATCTCAAGGTTTAGAAGTTCTTTATGTGTTAGGAATATTTATCTTCTGTCTAAGATATATGTTGTATTTTAGAGAATACAAAATGGTCTGAGCCTCATACAGGGGAGTTTGGGAACATCTAGCAACATTACTAATGCATCTTCCATTTGGACCCGGCAACCACACAGAGACACTGGACCTGATATTGCTGAGTTGCTGACCCAGCAGCTGCTTACCTTTGGGCTTCTTGTTATGCAAGAAAAATACGCCATTTAAATCACTGAAATCAGTTTTTAAACTTGTCTTGTTACTTGAAGATGCTTTCCTACTTGAACACATGCATGTTTTTCTACATATCTGACTATTGTAAACATTTATTTAAGTGTTTTTCTCTTCTTCTAGGCAGGTCAAGAACATCTATCCTTTCACTCCAACCACTATCTGTCACCTCTCTCATTTACCTTTTATGTTTTCTTTCATTTTCTTCCCATCTGATGTTATCTTTATCCAGTGATACAGCTACAAAAATGTAGGATCTGATGCAGAGACTAATGTGAGTCTCCCCAGGGACAACAAGAGTTCCTAGGGAAGCAGAAAGAGGAAATAAGTAGTTTCCTTTTTTTTTTTTCTCCTTTCTATCTTTGGAATGAACACTCTGAGACTAGAAGGTGGATACCTCAGTACTCAGGGCAGTGTGATTGCTACAGCCCTCTATGCCCAAGAGATGTCCAAAGAAACTGTGAATTGACTGGGATATGTACAGAGGCTGGGCCCTGAGCTGGCCTCCACCTAAGAGGAGGGCCCTGGAGGAGGCCAGCTCAGGGCTGCCTTGGCTGTGTATCTTCTTTGGCTACCAGCCCCTCGGCCGTGTAAATGGTATATCTTCTCGCCCTGACCTCTGGAGAGCTCACATATTTCAAGAGTCTGATGCTTTAGCACAGCTCATGGCTGTGCTTATCATTTCATATGGAGGATTCCAGATTTAGCACTAATGCCCATAGACCTTATCCTATAGAAATAAAAGCACTAGCACCTAGAGATTTATATTCTAGGATATTTATTGCTACATCATTTGTGGTGGCCAAAAAAAGTGGAAACACCATAAATGCCCATCAATAGGGTCAATGAATGATGGTACCTTCAAACAATGGGGCATTGTTTGCTCCTAAAAAATCTGTTAGAGCTGGACCTGTTGACTTAGAGAGATGGCAATGATATTCTCTACTGGAAAAGCTACTGCAATGAAATGTGTACTCTGTGTTCCCCATTTCCTATTTATTTTAAATGACCAAAAAACTTCCTTTGCTTGTGTCTAGGTATTTGTTTATATTTTTGAATATTTTGTATATGTCGGACCTCAGTTTTTTCATGTGTAAAAACTGAGGATAACACTAGTACTTCTTTTAAAGTTGTTGTGAGGATTAAATAAGCTATAGCAGGTAATGTGGTAAAAAAAGAAACAATGCCTACCTTGTAATAAGCATTAAGTAAGGGTTTGCTGTTATTATTACCATTATTATTTTAAATGAACATAGAGAGAGATGTTCCCAGGCTGTTAACATTGGTTACAATGTGGGGGAAGAGAAAGTTGGAAGAGAGGGAGATAAACTTGTGATTTTCACAAAATGCAAATATTATTTAAGGTAAAATCAAAGTGAAAAGGTGGAAATTAACATTCTAAGTTATATCTATAATGTTATAAGGAATATGAAAGAACTGTATATGCATGTGGAAAAAATAAAAATATTGATTGAATTAGGTGACTGAAGTGTAGGCAGTTTTTAATCTCAGATCCTGCAGTTATCTCAACATTGTTTTTCCTATCAACTATTTTTAAAAAGGGGCCTCATATAGCTCCTGGCACACAGATGCTCAGTAAATGGTAGCTATTGCTAAAATAATTTTATAAGAACCACTTCCCTTGCAGCCTTCCATTCTTGAGTTCCTTCCAAAACACCTATGGCTCTTCACAGTAGCCCTTAATGAACTCCTCTCTACTCAGTGGCATAACTACTGATCATTCCTGTTTGCAGAGTTGTTTTGGTCCTGTGACACTAAGCCAGCAGGGAACCATGACTGACATGGTTGCCAATGATTGAACTGCAAAAGGCAGCAGTGCCTGATCCTGAGGCCCTGTACCTACTGCAGCCTCATCTACGCAATGGACATGGGCGGCATAGCCTAATTTATTTTTTGACATAACACAGAGCCAATTTTGCAGACTGGAGCTCCAACCCCTGGGAAGTCACTCTGGAGAGAATAAAATTTCGGTGTCAAATCATCTTCCATTTAACCAGATAGGGCACACCAAGCTCTAGTAATGTAGACCAGAAGAAGTGCAGGCCAAGGGGGAGAGAGGCCTAGAATGGGTGGTAGAGGATGGAATGATGAATATTGGCCATGGCCTTGGGACCAGCACAGTGGGGAATGTAGCTTTCTCTATTAATCTTCTTGCCTTCAGTTTTACTGGAAATTTAGACTGGCTATAACCACGAAGGGACTCTGTGACTGACTAGATTGGAGAAGTGAGGGCATCTTGTTCTCAAAAAATAACTGCATGCCTCCTATTATGATCTGGAAGAGGATGTAAAGGGAGGGTCTGATGGATCTGAGGGATTCAAGAGGTGCAATGTGTTGGATACATCTCAGGGGCCTCCTCAGATTCCCCTGACTTCACCTGCTTTCTCGGATTCTTTTGGCTCCACCTGCGACCTGGCCCCTCAGCTGATGGCTCTGTCTTGGCCGTCACTTCCCTGTAGGCTTCCTGAGGCTGACCAAATGCTCATGGCGTGTCTGGTTCCTCCCACCACTTCCAGACTCAGACACAACACCACACCGAAGGGCACAGGCTTTACAAAAAACTCTCAAAGGTGCCCAAATGATGTGGCCCGGAAATGTGTAGGAATTCACTCCACATGGTGCAACCTTTGATCAATGGGAAATAAGAGATGGGAGGGAACCTGACAGATAAATTCCCTCTGATTCCTTTCTTCAACTGACTGCTCCAAGAGACAGTTTCTGCGCATAACCTGACTCCCACAGGGCTGAACCCTTCACCCGCTGAGCAAGCTGCTGTGTCTTCTCTCAGCTCATCCTGAGGCAGTGGTCTGCTCAGTCATCATCATCTTGCATTGCTTTGCATTCTTGCTGCTTTACTTCCCTTTTTCTTCACTCTTACTGCCCTAGATTCATACATTACAATAAAACTATCAGCACATAATCCTTACCTAAGGCTCTGTTTTCTAGGGTACTTTGGTAGACAGAATAGTGGTCCTTGAAAGATGGCTACATCCAAATCCCAGGAACCTGTGACTATGTTACCTTACAAAGTAAAATGGACTTTGCAAATATGATTAAGTTAAGCATCTTCAGATGGGGAGATTATCCCGGATTATCCAGGTGACCCCAATGGAACCACAAGGGTCCCTATGAGAGAGAGGCAGGAGGGTTAAGGTTAGGAGGTGATGTGATTATGGAATCAGAGATCAGAGAGATTCAGCCATGAGCCAAGGAATGTGGGTGCTTGTAGAGGCTGAAAGGTGAAAGGAACTGCCTTCCCTGGAGTCTCCAGAAGGAACCCTAACAACACTTTCGACTCCTTTCAGACTTCTGACCTTCAGAACTGTCAGAGAACAAATTTGTGTTGTTTTAAACTACTAAGTTTGTGGTAATTTGTTATGGCAGCCATAGGAAACTAATGCAGGAACCTTGGCTAAAACGTCTCAATATCCTGGTTTTCTGCAAAATCCTATTTTGCATGAGTAAGGTTCAATGTCACATTGTACTTTCCCTATGAACTCCTTCTGTGAACACATCCTAGTCTCTTCTCAGGCAGATGCATGCCCTGGGTGGACTAATGCAAAGATTTATTCTCTGGTAGGCAACTGTTTTCCTATATGTTTATATATCCATAAACAACAAAAACAGGAAGTCCAGAAGGAGATATTAATAATAGCAGCAGGTGACTTATTTCCTGCCTTGAACTGTTATGGATTTTCCCAATTATCTCTAACAAACAGGCATTTCTTTCATAATAAAAAACATCCTTTTAAGTGATTAGATATGAGACAGTCTAAGTATTTACACCATTCTCTGGTTCTTGAGCAGTTAATACAAAGAATAGACCACCATGAGCTGGAAGGATCTGGGAAGGTTTCACAGAGGGAGGAATTTGAGCAAGGCGTGGAAGGATGGGTATTTGAGAGGTAGAGAAGCAAGGGAAAGGGGCATGATGTGAGTCAAGAGTGTATTTTCCTAGGTTAATAAATAAGCCCATTTGACTTAAGGGGAACGTCTGCAGAGAATATAATAACAACACAAAGAAAAAACTAATTTACCCAGCAGACACTTTTTGCTGGATACTGTACTAAGTGCTTTGCTAGATCATCTAATTTAATCCTCCCAACAATCTCATGAGGAAGGTTCTATAAATATCCTAAATATATAGAGGAGGAATAGATGCCATTAATTGGCCAGCAAGTGATAGTTCAGATTCGAACCCCATAATCACTCCAGAGCTTAAGTTTGAGAGATGGATTGGACATGTAGGCCGAATAAGAACTCTTAAGGTCTTGAAATATCAAGTGTATTAATTTTCTATTGCTGCATGCTAGGGACCAAGTGTGTGTATCTTCCCCAAAATTCATATGCTGAAGCCTTAACCCCCAATGTAATGGTATTAGGAGGTGGGGCCTTTGGGAGGTAATTAGGTCATGACAGTGGGAGCCCTCATGAATGGGATTAGTGTCATCACAAGAACAGAGGTCAGAGAGATGATCTCTCTCTCCACCACGTAGGACAGAACAAGAAGACAGCCATGTGCAAACCAGGAAGAGGCTCCTCACCGGAACCTGACCATGCTGACACCCTGATCTTGGACTTCCCAGCTTTCAGAACTGTGAGAAATAACCTTCTGTTGTTTAAGCCATCTAGCCTATGGTATTTCGTTAAGGCAGCTTGAACTAAGACATTGCATAACAAATTGCTAAAAATTTAGCACATTGAAAGAAAACTGTTTATTACATCATAGTTCTGTAGGTCAGAGGTCCTGGTAGGCTCATCTGGGGTCTCTGTTTCAAAGTCACAAGGCAGAACACAATCTGGCAGTGTTGGCCAGATTAGGCTCTTAACCAGAGGCTCTGGGGAAAAATCAGCATCCATGCTCCTTTGGCTGGTGGGATTCAGCTCCTTGTGGTTGTGGGACTGAAGTTCCTGCTTCCTTGCTGGCTGTTGTTGAATCTTTCCCATGCTTCTAATCTCTGATTTCCTCTTCTGCTACCAGCTGGAGAAAATTCTCTGCTTTTAACAGGCTTATATGATTAAATTGGGTCCAGCTGGATAATTTCCCTTTTGCTGTATAGCATAATTGTGGGAGTGATAACTCATCCTATTAACAGGTTCCAACCACACTCAAAGGAGAATGGATTATATAAGGATGAGTGTCACTGGCTCATTTTAAGAATTCTGCCTACCACCACTAGGCTAAGAATTTGGAGTTTTGTTTTGGTTAAAAAGAATTTTTGTTGAGGGATGCACCTTGCTGAATAGTGGGGTTTAGAAAGACTACTGGGCATTAATGTATAGGGGGGACTGAGGTGAGGAAAGAGTAAAGACAGGGAGACCGAAAGAGCAGTGCTAGGATAATCGTGGCCTAGACTAGGGTAGGCTCAGGGGAAGCTGAGAGAAGACAGATAGGAAAGAAATTAAGAAGAGAGACTTACTAGGCCTGGTGATTCATTCTGTAGGATTTTGACCTTTTGGAACACTTTCGTATCCATTATCTCATCTGATCCTCATTACACACCTGTGCAGAAGAGCCATTATTCTCTCCTTTTGACAAATGAAGAAACTGGCAAGTCCCCGAACATCTCTGTGCTTCAAAGGTCATCCTGTGGATGTGTGATCCTGGCCATTTGACTCAGCTCCACTCTTCCTGGAGCTCAGGAAAAGGAAATTGTGCGGGATAGATTTATGGCCTTGTTATCATGTGCCAACCCTGTTCCTGCCATCTACCCTTGCTTGTACCTATGGGTGGTCCCTTCCTAAGTGAAACATCTAGAGGGATATGATGGACAAGCTATGACTGAGGGTAGGAGAAATTCCTTTCCTACTCCGGAACCCCCGGCATTCTCAGCGAGGCTGTGAGGAGGGAAGAAGGGAGGGGAGAGAAGAGGGAGGGCAGCACCAGGAGGATTTTCTCATCCCTGTTAGATAGAAAGGAGATGGGGGAGAAAGAATTTTTTTATTTTTATTTTTTAAAAATCATCACTTTGAAAAGGGAATGAAAAGGGAAAGAGAGGTGGAGGAGATGTGAGAAGAGAGTGACAAGGGGTGTGGAGTCGCCAGATGACATCTATTCTAGTATATCTAGTAGCCAAATGACACCTATTGATTATAAGGGATATAAGACTAGAGAAGAAAAATTAGCATTACAGAGGAGCAAAAAGGGAAAAAAAGTCACTAATAATCCCACCAGGCAGAAATAGCCCCTTTTAAGATTTTAGAGCCCAAGTTTCCAAGTTTTGTACATGAATATGTGTGTCCTGTAACAGGTACCTACTGTTCTAGAAATCTGCTTTTGTGGTTGATCAATACTTATGACAGCTGTCAGTTGTCCCTGGGGCCAGTGGGAGTGGATGCCTCTCCAAGCAGATTCCTGCAGGGGCTATTCCCCCTCCCCCGCTTTCCCCGTGACCAGTGGACAGGCAGCAGGCAAGCCCCGTCTTCCTCTCTCTCCAGGAAAGCAGTCCACTTAGCCAGCCCTAGACTGCCTGTTCTTCAGAAACAAATCATTCCCTCTGCCAAAACAAAAACAAAACCAAAAAACACTCCATTAAGAAACTCAGCTCAGTAATCTCAGTCTTACATGCTTGCTTTTGCTCCCGCCTGCCTGAATAGGAGAAAAGCAGAAAGGAGAATTTTAAATGGCACCTATTGATTGGCTTGGCTCACCAAAAGAAGGCACTTTTACCAGCTTTTCAAATTACAATTTATTCAAGAGTGAGAAGGTAACTCATTTTGAGAAAGCACTCTGACACCCTTAGGAGTTGCATTCTCACCACTTAAATTTTATCATTATTATCGTTCACTCATTCTCTGGAAGCCACTGGGCAAAGCACAGTTCTTGGCACTTAGGAGGCAATGAATAAAGGCCGTTGAATTAATGAGACTATAACTGGCAGGGAAATTCAAATTCCAGAGACTTCGGAAATTTGATGTGGGCTGACATGAGATGAACTCCTGAGGTTTATCCCCTTTGATAGGTACTGGGAAAGATCACATAGTTTAGAATCAGCCTGACCTAGGTTCACATCCTGACCCTTTTTACCTCTGTGAATACTTCATATTTCTGAGCCTTTGCTTCCTTGGGATAGTTATCTTTCCTGCATGCTTCTTGTGAGGGCTCAAACAGATGCTCCCCATCAAATGCATCTATAGGACCAGAACAAAGAAGATGTCAAAATACTCTTGCAGACTCGTGCTTCTAGATCATGTTTTGCCGGAGACTGGGGTTTGATTTCCCAAAAGGGGAGGCAGCTATATCTTGAGTTCCCTAAACTAGTTGTTGAATTTTTTGAAAAAAAGTTGCTTCTCTTTACTTCTCACTTCCTCTTCCTTGCCCACAATTCCAGAAGTTGCCACTAGGGCTAGAGCAATGGGTCAACTCAGAATTGCAGTGAAACCTACATTGGATTGTTGGCTTGAAGAGTGCATAATTTTTGTATACATTCCCTCCCCCGTTTTTCTGTCTTTAAAAGATCTGAATTTCTTTACCCATAATAAAAGGATCTGTTTGTATATTAGTTTCTCAATTATTTCATTGTCAAAGTTGTGGGGTGCATCTTTGCTTGGGGCTGTCAGTTGTAGGTGAGAAAAAAGATAAACGGGGAAAATATTTGCAAGTTTCTGGATTCTTGCAACTCCGATCAGTTGATGACAACTTGGGAGAGATTTACTGCTGAATGTTCTGGGATGCTTAATGAGCTTCCAGAATATAAGTGGTTAACTCTTAAGTCAAACACTGGAATTAAGAACAAAGGTCATAGTGGTGTGAAAAAGAATTTTTTTTTTAGTTGCATGGGGTTTTCTTTCATTTTTAATTTTCATTCATTCAATTCATTTCATTCCATTCTATTTCATTTCTTTCATTTATTCATTCTTTTTTGGGACCTCCCCGGTGGTCCAGTGGTTAAGAATCCATGCTTCCACTGCAGGGGACACGGGTTCGATCTCTGGTCGGGGAACTAAGATCCCGCATGCTATGTGCAGCCAAAAAAAAAACTTTATTATTCATTCCTTTCATTTCATTTTCTTTCTTTCAAACATTTATTGGGTGTTACATTATGTGCAGCACGGCTATATTTAGGCCCTGGAGAAATATCTGGGAACAAAACAAATGGAGCCTTTGCCTCATGGAGTTGATATTCCAGTGGGGAAGACAGACAATTGAACAATAAACAAACATAGGATAATGGCAGGTAGTAATAAAAATGTTTCAAAGAAAAACAAAGCAAAGTAAGAAGTTAGCCCATTATGAAGGTAGTATTAGGGCAAAACAACCGAGGACAAAGGCAGAGTAAGCCTTTGAAGAGATCTGGGGGTGAAATAATGTTCTAGGCAAAGGAAATAGAAAGTGAAAGGCCCTGCAGGCAGGAGCATGCTGTGTGGATACGAGGAGCTGGGAGGTCAGTGCAACCAGAGCACGTGCAGCAAAGCGGGAAGTGGAGGGACATAAAGTTGGAGATGCGGCAGGGCCCCGAGCACGTGGAACCTTGGAGGATGCGGAGGTGATTCGGGATTCTATTAGAAGTTTGCTGGGAAATCACAAAAAGGTGTTGTAAAAAGGCTGCACTGTGTCCCCCACAAATTAATATGTTGAAGCCCTAACTCCCAGTACCTCAGAATGTGACTGTATTCGTAGATAGTGGCTTGATAGAGATGATTCAGCTGAAATGAGGCCATTAGGGTGGGCCCTAATCCAATACAACTGGTCCTTATAAGAAAAGAAAATTTGGACACACAAAGAGATACCAGAGATGCACGTGTATAGACAAAAGGCCACATGAGGACACAGCGAGAAGACGGCCAACCACAAACCAAGGAGAGAGGCTTAAGGAGAAATCAAACCTGCTGACATCTTTTTATTTCGTTTTTTTTTTTAATTTTTGAATTTTATTTTATTTATATTTTTATACAGCAGGTTCTTATTAGTTATCCATTTTACACATATTAGTGTACCCATGTCAATCCCTATCTCCCGATTCATCACACCACCACCACACCCCCGCCACTTTCCCCCCTTGGTGTCCATACGTTTGTTCTCTACATCTGTGTCTCTATTTCTGTCCAAACCTGCTAACATCTTGACCTTAGACTTCCAGCCTCCAAAACGATGAGAAAATAAACTTCTGGTGTTTAAGCCACCCAGGCTGTAGCTCTTTATTATGGCAGCCCTTATAGACAAATACAAATGATATCAAAGCATAGATTGCCACAATCTGACTTTAATTTTCAAATGATCACTCCAGCTGATATGAAAAGAAGACTAGTGGGAAAGAGTAGAGTCAAGGAAACCAGTTAAGAGGCTGCTGTGGTGATGCTGGTAAAAGGGCCCGTGGGTTGGATCAGCTTGGTAGTAAACGAGGTGATGGGTCAGGCAGATTTTGCAGGCAGAGCAAACAGGATTTGTGGAAAAGAGAGGAATTAGAGGTGCTGGCAAGGTCAGGCTTGTTCAGAATGTCCACTCAGTCCCTGGCTAAAATCACTCATATCCTGACCCCCAAGAGGTTCTGGGTACTGTGACAAGCTCTTAAAAAAAGAAGAAGAAAAACAACCTCCTAAGATTTTGGAGCCAAACCAGTTTTAGAAGGAGCAAAAGAGAGACAGAGGCAACTGAAAGAAAGGAAATCCAAGTATGGTTCTAGAGTCAGAATGCTTGGGTTCAAATCCTGGATTCACTTCTTACTGTTTGACTTTAGGGCAAGTTATTTAAATTTTCTAAATCTCAGTTTTTTTCATCTACAAAATGAGGATGACAATATCTACTTCATGGGCCAGTGTGAGAATTAAATGAAGTATTTATGTAAAGCTCTCAGCGTCAATTTGGCTTACAGTAAATGGTCCATAAATGTGATGTATTGGTTAGCTCTTGCTCTGTAACAACGCCCTCCCCCAAACTCAGTGGCTTAAAATACAAAGCATGTATTGTTGTTCATGAATCTGTCAGCTTTATTTTTTATTTTTTTTTTGCGGTACGCGGGCCTCTCACTGTTGTGGCCTCTCCCGTTGCGGAGCACAGGCTCCAGACGCACAGGCTCAGCGGCCATGGCTCACGGGCCTAGCTGCTCCGC
>NC_041229.1:87731259-87774327 GCF_002837175.3 Physeter macrocephalus | reverse complement strand
GCACGAACCCGTGTCCCCTGCATCGGCAGGCGGACTCTCAACCACTGCGCCACCAGGGAAGCCCTGTCAGCTTTATTTTTAAGGGGGCCAAGCAGGACTGAAAGAGATGAGCTCTGTTTTCAAAGGGCCTGTTAACTATGCAAACAGTGGAAACATATGCACAAGCTCACAAATCTTTTCACAGGTTATAGGAGCTTGTGAGCGTGGACTAGGACTGGCTGGGGGACCTGAGTTCTAGTCGGGCTGTGTGATTTGGGGCAAGTTTTGTCCCTCACTGTGCCTCAGTTTCCTCCTACATAAGTAGAAGAGTTGGATCAGACAATCTTGAGGCTTTCCTCCAGATATGAATTCTCTTGAATATACGTAACACACCTACCTACCTGTGTCTGAAACAAATAGGGAGTTATCTGTCTTATACAAATCCAGAGTTAAGCAGTCTGGATTGAGGTGGCAGCTGAATGATATCATAAGAACAAGTTCTTTTCGGTCTGTCTGCTCCACCACCCTTAGAGTGTAGGCTGGTTGTCTAGTGGTGCCAAGGTGGTCACTGCACCGCTAAACATCACATCTTTGTTCTAAGCAGGCAAACGGAGAAGACAGAAAGAGAACAAACATTTATACCAGTGGAGTCTGTTTCTTTTTACAAGGGAAGAAAGGGCTTCCCTGGGAGCCCCATTCTGATGATTTATGCCAGAACTGTTATTAGCCAGAACTGTTCCTCATGGCTACTGAGCTGGAAGGTGGCTAAGATTTTTGAATGGGAATCGAGTCAGCCAACTCATGGTGTCAGCTGCAAACGCTAACCACGAATTCACATAGTCTCGAGAGGGCACCCTTGGGTTACCCACAGGGAGCTCTGGCCAGTCAGCTGGCTTCATGGTGGCCTGCAGAAAGGTTGTTCCCCTGGTAACAGTACTCACGTAATCCCAGGAGACTAAAAATTCCAAAAGAGAAAGACATTGTTTGCTTGATCTCAGCTGGAGCTTCAGGACCTAATTCAGGGCCTGGTACATAACAGCAGCCTGACAAACATTTGTGAATGAACGAATTGCCCATCAATGAATATGGATTTCAGTGGACTGGGGCACTTGGGGAATGAGGGATCAGGATAATTGGATTTTCTGGCAGCTTGAGGGTGAAGCAGAAAAGCTTATGATTTCAAATTAATTCCGGCAACACTGAGTGCCTTCCACATCCAAGGCTCCAAGGTAAAAAAACAGAACAACAAAAAAACAACAACTCATGTGCTCTACATGTGTAATGATCAGGACCTCGGCAGGAAAGGTGTTACAATCAGGGTAGTTGAGGAGAGCATAAGGGAGAATACTTACAAAGGTGTGGGCAGGGTTACAGGAAACCAAGAGTGGGTGGCAAAATCCCCTGGGGCTAGCGATGCCAGGGAGCTGTTACCACCGCTGCTGACAGAGGAAGGGGAGGCAGTGGATTCCAAAAGAAGAAAGGAGCTATGGCTGGACTTGGAGCTGGAGCTGGAGGTGTGGACTACCTGGGAGGAGCCGTGGCCTTCCATAGAGGAGCACTGCCACTGACCACTGCCATGGACTGGGGCCCTGGCACACAGGGAGCTGGGGGAATAAACAGCCCGTCCTCTCTTTCCTTCCATCTACTGCTCACCTGTTGGCGTATCCCATGTGCTGACCAATACTGGGGACCGGAGCAGGGCCTTGCTGATGCAGTCTGTTAAGATCAAACTCTGGGGCACAAATCAGGTAGGAGAAGGGTGGAGAGAGGATCTGGGGTGGGGTAGATGGAGAATATCCAGCACAGTGTATAATTTTACATTTGCATGATTACTCTTTGAGGTGGATGTTACTGTAACCACATCTAGATGGTATAACAGAGGCCCGGAGTAGTTCAATTTGTCTAAGTTCACACAGCTCGTTAGTGGCCAAGCCAGGACCAGAGCTCAGATTGTGTGACTCCCATTCCAGTGCCTGTGACTGGCTCCATGCCACCTCCCACCCCAGCCTGCTAGGGAGAGAGCCTGCTCATTCCTTTGGCTTCTGGATTCTTCTTGGGAACAATGGGACCAAGGTGGGGAAGAACTGACTTTCTGAGAGGGAGAATAAATTCTACAAAGTGTAGGACTGGAATTTGGATGCCAGGGACAGGGGTTTTCTGTTTAAGACTCCTTAGAGTGGCAAGAGAACTAGGTCAGCAGTGAGCAGGGCCGAGATCTAGGTGGCCCCCACTAATGATCGGAGACACAATAAACTGAGCCTGTGTTATATGCCAGGCACTGTGCTGAAGGCTTCATGAATATCATAGCAAACTCTCAGAGGAACTTATTATTATTTTCATTTGCTGGCCCCCAAACAAAAACACAGAGAGGTTAAACTGCTTGTTAAATGTAGAAACATGATTCAAAATCAAGACTGGCTACAAAGGCCAAGCTCCTTCCTTTCCTCCAGTGGTTGACTTTTGGAGGCCTGCAACCTGATTTTGACTCACTGAGACCTCAAGATTTTTGTAAAAAAATGAAACCAGTGGCCAACATATTAAAAGTGTGCAATTTCACATAAAAACCTGAATGCTTGACTTCTGTTGAAAAATTGGAAGGTTGGAAATGCTAGGCCCACATTCTCATATGGCAATGATTGACTAAAACTGAGTAATGGCCACCTCCTTTAAATGAAGGATTTGTTCTCATTGTTGCCACAGTCCCCACCACTCCCTATTGGCCCAACACTGAGGCTGAGAATCAGTTGCCATTTCTTATCTGTCTATACCATTGGTTCTCTTACACTCAGTCCACTTTCCTTATTTACGTTGCCTGCTTGGCTCTGGTAGGCATTTGGGTTTGTCTTTCCAAAGTGCCCACTTCATTGATGGTATAAGATCATCCACTGGGGTGAGAGAAGCAGATATTGGACCTTTTATTAATACGTATGATCTCAATCATTTTAATGTTTATTTTTATGCTTTATAACATACTTAATATCAATACAATAGTCATGGCTATATTTTATAAATAAATTATGCATATACATTGGGGGTATTTGTTCAGAATTCATCTTTCTGATAAGGCTCTGAGATAGAAAAGTTTGAAGATCACTGCTTTTAATCACTACCTTTGTACTAGCTGTGAGACACTGTGAAAATCCCTTTGACTTTCTAGGCCTAGATTTTTTCCACTGGAAAATGGAGATACTGATACTGTCTATCTTGAAGAGTTGTTTCAAAATTCTAACCCCCCAGCAACCAATAAAGTGCTGAGCAATAAAAGCAGAAAGCCACCCTGGGAGAAGTGACTTAGCACAGCCGGCCATGTGGGGGCTGCTCCTCCTATGTGAATGTCAACGTGGAAGGGAAACTGGAAGCTTCCCTGTAGGGTGTCCAGTCATAAAGCCTGGGCTGCTGGCAACCTGGTCCAACCCCCTGCACAGCAACAAGGATTGATTTTCAGGTTTATTAGTGCTGTTGATGTGCTCCTGGAGCAGACAACAGCTCTGCTCTCATTAAAGAGAAGCAGCTGCCCCATTTCTGTTCACCTTGCCCTCACCTCCAGCCTACACCTGGCATCCCAGGGAGAAATTTCCCCATTTCCTTCATCCCCACTGGCCTCCTTTGTTCTTGGGTTCATTCTGGCTTGGAGAGAGTCAAGATTTAAAGGGGGGCTCAGAAACACAGGGGAGGATGTCAGTGGAATGTTCGCCCTAATATGGTCATGTCAAAGCTCCCTCCCACCAGAAGAAAAGAGGTGACCTTGAGACCAGGCACTTCATAGATTCTCAAGAGCAGCTCTGCCCTTTGGTGGGCTCAGGGGGTTAGACAGACCCTGAGTGCCGACTGAGTTTCTGGGATAGGATGCTCCAGGCCCTCACTTCGTTCCTTCCAATCACCAAGGATGACTGCAGAATTGTTCAAATCCCCGCGGTACGGAGAGGTAATGTTAGCCAGGATCGCTGCCCGCTAAGGAGTCTAGTGAAGATGACCAAATGTCCTGCTTTGCCTGGGACTGAAAGGTTCCCTGGGATGTGGGATTTTCAGTGCTAAAACTGGGACAATTCATGGCAAGCCGGAAAGATCGGACATCCCAGATGGAGCCACAGTTCAAACCCTTACCATCTGCCTCCAAAGCCCACGCACGGAACTGCTCCTCTGCAGCGCCCCGAGTGAGGACAGTGAGAGCCACTGGGGCATGTGCAGTGTGACAGGCAGTGAACACCTGCAGGAGGAAAGAGAAAGAGCCTCGAACATAGGGACGAGTTCTCCGTGTTGCTTTTCCGTCTGGGAGTGGGGCAGGAGAGAGGAGAGAGGGCGGCCCTGTATCCAGTCTGTTTGCAAGATGAGATTCCAGTAGGAACTACTGTTTATGGAGCATCTTTACATTCTTAACTTCAGTCCAAACCCTTGGGAGGTAGGTTTTCGCAGATGAGGGAACTAGGGCTTTGAGATGCTCGGGAGTCTGCTCAATGCCTGCTATAGTCCCTTCAAGCTGCTGTAACAAAATACCACAGACTGGGAAGCTGATGAAGAGCAGAAATGTATTGCTCAGAGTTCTGGAGGCTGGAAGTCTGAGATCAGGGTGCTAACACGGTGGATGAGGGCCCCCTTCTAGGTCACAGATTTCTCATTGTATCCTCACATGATGGAAAGGGCTAGGGAAATACGTGGGATCTCTTTTATATGAGTACTAACCCGATTCGCGAGGGCTGTACCCTCATGACCAAATCACTTCCCAAAGCCCCCCACCTGCCACTACTATCACCTTTAGGGGTTAGGATTTCAACATACGAATTTCGCAGGGAGGACACAAACATTAGGCCATAGCAGTACCGCTCCCTGCCGCCTCCCTAGTTGAAAGTGGTGGAGTCTGCACTTGACCTCACGTCTGTTTGCTTCCAGGGCCTGTACCTTTACCATGAGGCGACACTGTTTCTTCAGGAGGACTTTCTTAAAACATCAAATCATTTCAGGTGATTATTATAAGTCAGGAGCTGGCAGCGTTGGGAAGTAGGTGGTGGGAAGTTTTGTTAAATCTTTCTGTGCCTTTTGAGTATTCTCGAGTTTCCATTATTGGTTGGCAGGGAGAGTGAGCCAAACTTCAGGGTCTTACATTTCCTACTTATTAACACCTGGTCAGGAAAGGTCCTCAAATCTGTTAAGTGCAACGAGGTCTTGGCGGTGGATTTCAATTAACCACCAGAAACTCTCCCATCCACAGCAAACCCAGACAGTCTTTGGTTGAATTTAGCTCAGAAGATACAGGAGGTGGGAGGCTGCTTAAGCCTTGTCTGAACCTTTTGGAGTGCAGTGAGTGGTGTTACCACACGTGTGCATGCTCTGGGTTTAATTTATCAGTGTTACTGATTGTAAAAAAAAAAAAAAAAAAAAAAAGTTAGACTTTGCAACACTGCCTATGGGCAAGAATCAAAATTAAAGTGTTATTTAAAATACAGGAGAGAGGGCTTCCCTGGTGGCGCAGTGGTTGAGAATCCGCCTGCCGATGCAGGGCACACGGGTTCGTGCCCCGGTCCGGGAAGATCCCACATGCCGCGGAGCGGCTGGGCCCGTGAGCCATGGCCGCTGAGCCTGCGCGTCCGGAGCCTGTGCTCCGCAACGGGAGAGGCCACAACAGTGAGAGGCCCGCGTACCACAAAAAAAAAAAAATTAAAAAAAATAAAATAAAATAAAATACAGGAGAGAGACCAATAGTCACTTAAATAACTTTTAAAAGTATAAGACCCCCACTGGCTGTAAAATACTACCTCCTTGGGAGATCCATTCCAAAGAAGAGTTTTTTCCTAGGTCCTGAAAATATACATAGATGTAGTCTTCTCATATCTGAGTAAAAGTTATTCATTTATTTGTTTCACAAACATTTATTGAATGTCTCCTGTGGGCCGGACCCTGAGCTAGGTGCTGTGAGGATATAAAGAAAGATGAAATTGACTAGGATCTTTCCCTCATCGAGTCCCCAGTTCATTAAAGGGGATAAGACACAAAAATTAACATATTACTGGGTAGAAATAAAGAAATGGAGAGCATTCCAAGCAAGGGGAGTGGCCTGAGCAAAGATCTAGAGGAGGGAAAACAAGTACACTTGGAAAGCTAGTGAACTAGTCTGGCTCACAGAGCACAAGGGAAACAAATGAGAGAAAACGGCAGGAAAGAAGTACCCCCCTGATGTCAGACCTCATTCCTGAGGATATAGAGATGTATATATAAGCCAGAGGTAGGTTCCAGGAAGACCTGATGATGGCCAACATCAAGAGTCTTAAATGTTGATATATCAAAACCCAAAGAATGACACAAACTTGGGGAACTGCCAAACTGGGGGGCACAGATGACAAGGTCAGAAGTTCAGCTGAGAGAGAGCATGGTACGGGCTGGAGGAGATGTAATGTATTTCAAGGGCAGAACAGGAATTTAACATAGAGGTGGGCTTTGGAGGACGGAAAGAATTTCTTTGGTGGGAGAGGAGGGCCCAGGGCACCCTGAGCAAAGAAATTGCCCTCAAAGGGTGGGGAGGAAGGAAGGAGGGATGCCTGGGTCGGGTGAGTCCCTGGTCTGACAAGCATAGAAAGGGGCTGCTCTAACTTCTTCCCCTTCTGGACAAGTGACAGATTGGGGTGACAAAGCGTGGCCCCGGTTTTGGAGGCAGACAGATCCAGGTTGGGTTCAACTCCAGGTCTGTCACTGACTCATTTTAAGGCACCTCTGTGTACCTCCCTTGGCCTTGTTTTCCTAATTTGCAGAAAGGCCTTAACCAGGCTTCCCTAGCGGGGTTGCTGTGAGGGTTAGAGCCTTATGTCAGTTACAGCATTTTGGGCACAGCTCATGGCGAGTCTGTCCCAAGTCGCCCCGCCTTCTGCTTTGCCTCCCCAGGTTGTCTTCCTCCTCGGGAGCCTGGGTCACACCCAGGCACCTGTTGACCCAAAATTATTAAAACAGCAAATTATTTTACTAGCAAAATTTTGCAAAGAATTGCAATTCAGGACATGCAGTCTATGGTGAACCACAGGCATGCCCAGAGAACAAAGGAAGGGAGCCTGCTTTTATGGGGAAAAGCAGGAAACTAGGAGGGGCTGTTCTAAATGAAAGTTCATTGGAAAAAGGTAGAAGTTCAGGGTGGCAGTGGCTTCTCACTGGCTGAGCCGGGGTGTTTCTCATTGGCCAGGTTGATGCAGAGCAAGGAGAAGTTCTTCCCTGGGGATAGTCCAGCAGTTGCACTTCCTGCTTGGGGGTGCAAGGTATTCTTCTTCCTGTGGACCATGCAATTGACCTTGAGTAGCAGGGCGTGAGAGCTCCCCTTTCTGGCCTCCTGACTCCATTTTAAATGGAGGTTCCTGTGTATTAATTTTCATACAAGAAATTGCATGAAAGAAGTGATATGGGGCCTTGGGGCCTTTGCGAGGCTTTCTCCTAGGGGTGAGGAAGTCTCCCAGAAGCCCCTGCACGTCATGTGCTCATTCTGAACCACTCACTGACAGAGGGGGCGGGACTTCCCTTAGACCAATCAGGTGCACCCCTGGAGCTGGGAGGCAGGGCATATTCCCAGAGCCAGGGCCGGGAGGGGGCCTGATGCAGCACTCTGGTTAGATAGACCACCTGAAGCACCCATTTCAGAGACGCTGCAAAACGCTCTGCACAGAGTACGTTCTCAGACTGCAGAGGTCACAGATAACTGGGCTCAAGGTATCTGTCCTTAATTGTACGTGAGGTCATTAAACCTCTAAATAACAGGGGAGAAAGTGAAGTAAGATTCTGAGAGAGCCTGAGCAGCTCAGAGTGGTTAGCATTACAATCATAACGTTGTCTGTAAAGTTCCTTTAAATCCATATTTCATGACTTCAAAAAAAAAAAAACATTTCTCTCCTCTTCTCCAAGGTATAGCGACATTCCCTTTTCATTTAGTCCTGACAACCACCTGGTGTCTTGTGGGGACATTCTGGAGTCCTTCCTGGTACCTCTTTGTGCCATCTGGAGGCTTTTGTATTGGGCCCACAGTGACTTGTGGACCCGGTGTGGGCCAAGCTACCTGGCTACAAATCTCAGCTCCGGCACTTCATAGCCTCTCTGTACTTTTTTCCTCATCTGGAAAAATAATAATAATAATAGTACCCAGCTCTTGGGGTTGTTTTGATGATTAACGAACAGTTTGGTCTTCTCTGACGAAAGTAGCCTGTTGAAGACAGGGAGAATTTGTGAATTCTTGGAGACTGCATTCTTGCCACTTCCTGCCATCTCAGCAAAGAGCAGAACATAGAATAGGGACATGTGAAGGGAAGGAACGTGCAACTTCATGAAAAGCATGCATTCCATAATTTAAGGAAATTATAGTATTATTACTTTCCAGCATGGCAACAAGATATAAATAGATGCTAATAAGTACAACTACATTATTTGCTGAAAAAAGTACAATTCGTAATAGGGTTGCATTATAAAAACATTTGCACATGTAAAAGTTCTGTAATATACATGGACTTTAAATGCTGCATCGGCATGGAAAATTGTCAGCTCTGCCACTACTAGCTGTGTGATTTCAGGCAACTCTCTTTACCTTTCTGAGCCTCAGTTTCATTGGCTATAAAATGAGACTAATAACTTCTTTCTTGTGATAAAGGACCAGATGAGGTAATGTGTGAAAGGGCTTTGAAAACTGGAAAGCACAATACTTTCCTTAGGTATTGTAACGAATTTTCATCCACAACAAAAATATATTCAAGGAAAATGTAAAGACTCATTGTTTGAAATACCAACCTTAAAAAACAATCCAGAAATACTAAACTTATGCTTTTCTTTACAATAGCGTCTATAAGACTTCTGCTTTTTTAGACACCATCTTTTTTGTTAACATCACCTTAGGATCTCATGGCATCTTTCTTAGGGACTGAACCAGCAATTGGTGAACTGTTTCAGACAGAAATCTGGAGGGTCCAAGCTCCTGGATTAAGGTAGCTCCCTAATAGAATGTATTTTCTGGGTAAACATGAAAATTGGATTAAGCCAAGCACTTCATTGTAGATAAGGAAAATCGGTGCCGTGTGGGCTGAACTGTTTATAGTCTTAACTACAGAAATGGATGAACTATTTATACCTATGAGTTCTGCTATCTCAAACCATGGCAGTCAGCCCCTCACTTCAAGTTCACATAGCCATCACTATGAAGAGTCAGTCACTGTGGGTGAAAAGCAACTAATGTCAGACCCCTGCTGGCCTAGTCTGGCACTGCATGGGGAAACACAACCTCCTGTTCATATTAAGGGGGAAATTAGCTACAGGGGCAAGAGACCTGAGATGCCAAGAATTCAGCCTTGCCTCACTTTCTTTGTAGGTGTCAATAGTCATCAAAAAGTGTGTCAAAATGGGAGCTAAAGATCAGACTTGACTTACAATGGCTCTTAAGAGGCAGCCGGGGATAATAATCTCCCCTTCAGGGCAGTTTGGAGCTTGAATCTGCCTGGCCTGCCACGTTGCTCTTCATTGCTAACAGCATGTAGTGTAGCACTTGTTTTTCAACATGCTTTCAAACTCACTGCTCGTTGCATAGTTTAACCTCTAGAGGGGGCAGAGGTTTTCTCTCCAGCTTTTTCATTCTGCCTCATTTGCAAGGAGGAAGAACTCTGAAGGGTCGCGGTCAAAATGGAGTGCTCAAGGATGTATATAATGGGGTCACGATAATAGGAGGTAGAGTTTGCAGGTACAAGGACTGCCCAGAGTTACAACGTGTTTCCTTCTTGTGGTCTGTGCTCTCTCCTCTTCTTTCATTAAACTGAAATAAAATGGGGCCTGCCCCTGCAAGGAAAGTGGGGTCTAGGGAAAGCAAGCACAGAGCAGTCCAGGGATAGAGAGAAAAAACCCAAACAAAACAAGAACCTCAGATGAAGAGTGACAGCTCCTGTTTTGAGGAAGAGGATCTTATTAGTGGTCCTGGCTGGGAGAAATCAGACACAGCAGGAATGAGGATTTCACTTTGGAGGAGCAGAGGTTGGAAAGTGGCAGAGTGGCTGAGGTGCCTGGCTCAACTCCCAAGCTAGTGTTTTTGCCACAGGGAACAGGCGAACCCCAGGGAGCAGACCAGGGGATTGGGATTGGGGGGCAGTAAGAGATGGGGAAAGTCATTCCACTTTTTCTATCTTAACATGGCCTAGGAGATGAATTTTTCTTCCTCTCATGGTAGAAAGCTCTGAGGAGGGCTTCCAAGGGCCCAAAGTCAGGTCCTTAACTCATCTGCTCTGCCCTAGTGGCCCCATGACTTAAAGGTCATAGGAAGAAGATGGGATTGCACCAGGAACCAGGGCATCTTTCAGCCAAGCCTCTCTGATTCCTTCCTCTTCAGGGTTTGTGCCTCTTCAGTTTGGCTTGAGTGATGCAAATCCACCCCTCCCAGGAAAACGAAATCATCATCTCATTAGATCCCAGAGAATATTCTGTGATCGCAGGAAGGAAAACTGTAATTGCCAGTCTAAACATGGAGGAGGCCTTGGTGATTTTCAAAAGCGTTGCTGGCTGTGCTGAGCAGGCAGTGCAAAACCCACCCTCGATTTTCTGTAGAGTAGTCCTCTACATGGAAGAACTCTAAGATACTTAGCTAGTCTCCTGTTGATGGACACTTAGGTCATTACCACATTTTTGCCATTAAATACAATGCTACGTGGACATTCTTAAGCAAAAATCTTTGTACATGTGTCATATTTCTTTCAGTTAGACTTCTAGACATGAGATTGGATAAAACCAAATTTCCTTTAAAAGCCTTTTTTATACTTCATCAGTCAATTTACAATAATGCTAACATTAATCACAGCTCTCTTATTTCTTGAGGGGTTACTATATGGCAGGGGCTATGTTAAGCACTTTTCATACATTATCTTATTGGTCATCTCATCAATCCAGAATGGTAGGTTCTATTATTATCCTCATTTTAGAGATGAGGAAATAGAGACACAGGGCATGTAAGTTACTTGTTTAAAGTGATGTAATAAATGCCAAACCTAGGCATTCTGACCCATTATTTTACTCAAAAGAGAACCTACCTCTATTTCAGAAAGAGAGAACTTGGTAAAATGTGAGGTGAACTTGGCACCCACTGCTGGGAAAGGAATCCAGTTGGAAGCATATTATTGGAAGTGTCACCATCTTGAGGCTTCATTAGCAAATCTTTGAGTTTGGTGTTGGTACAAGGACTTTAAGCTCAAGGTCACAAGAGGATTTCTTTCCAGCTGTGCCTATGAAACCTCATTTTTAAATGCATAATTCAACTGACCTAGTAGTTGCTCCATTTAATCTCTGCCAAACAATTGGTTGAAGTGAGTTTTTTTTTTCCCTCCATTACCCGGCTGTCTTGGTGTTCTGTTGTGTAAGGCTAAGAGTACCTGAAGTGAGATGGTGGGTAAATCCAGTTCAAGGCCATAGGTTTTGTGCATTCTTAGAAACGGAATCCCTCCATAGGTGTGCAACATCGTGATGACAACTGGGGACCATTCAGGCAATAGCTTTTGTCCAGGCATGTCTGTGTCCACGAGCTCCTCTGGACGATGCCTTTGTCCCTGGGAGAGAAAGGGTCAGAGGGGACTACGGAAAGAGGTGAGAAGAACGAGGCAGAGAAAAGACAGCTGCTCCAGCAAGTGGGGATAGTTATTCCTTACAATTGCTCAACGCTCTTGCTACATTCCGGTGGATATAATAATCTCCTAAGAAAACACCGCCCTGTGTCTCTTCCTTACTTGGAAGGCCCTGAACTCAGTAGGAGAGAGCCTGTGACCACATGAGAGTGTCACACACATTTTCTATATAAGGAACAGGGTCATCACTAAATCACCAGCCTGACGATACACACACACATGCACCCATGACATATGACCAGTCTGTTTGAGGGTGAGGGCTGGTGTAAAAACTTCACTAAAATTGTAATGAGGTAGAAAATTGTACTTTTAAGAAGTCATTTCACGGAGATAATTGTGTGGAGTTGGAAGAAATACTCTGAAAGTCATCTGTTAGTGGGTGGGGTGAGACCGCAAAAGAGTACGTTGGAATAACAACAGAGGATCCCTAAATGGTCTTTCCTAAAAAGGGGGTCAGGGCTTTTGTCTCTGTGAGTGTGGAATGCAGGTAGGGAGAGCCTCGACTGCTTGCCACGACACTCACAGAAAGGTGCCTACCACCCTTTCCTCTAAATAAATGTTGACCTAATATTTAAAGAATAGCAGTTTGGAGGGGTGCCAAGCCGGTATTCTTCTGATGTGCCCACATCTCCTTCTGGTGTTGCCACACGTGCGCGCATGCACACACACACACACACGCACACACACGTTCACTGGCATCTCCCACCCCCGTGCTGCTGCCCGCCACAATGAAGTGCCCGCCACAGGCTAAAGTGCCAAGGAAGGCATTTGAGAATGGTCCACAGTCAACTCCTTTAGAGGCCAGACACAAATGACATGACCCTTTTTAATAACCTTACACCTTAATTACCTAGTCCAGAAAATGGATGTAACCATTAAGCTGGAATAAAAGGTCTGGCCAATGCACAAGGCTTCCTGAGCACCTTCACCCTGGTGCCTGGTGTACTGCTAAGGTAGAGGTCTCAATCAAGCAGCCAGAGCTGCCTTTACTCGTCACAAAAGTAACCCCAGAATGCAGCCTGGAAAAGAGAACTGGGCTGTGGGAGAGGGAGAGAACCAGAGAGAGAGAGAAAACTGTGGTGTGTGTGTGTGTGTGTGTGTGTGTGTGTGTGTGTGTGTGTGTGTGTGTGTGTGTGTGTGTGTGTGTATACAGAGAGGGGGAGAGAGAAGGATAGAGAAAGGGAAAGCGAGAGTGTGTGTGTGTGTGTGTGTGTGTGTGTGTGTGTGTGTGTGTGTGTGTGTATACAGAGAGAAGGATAGAGAAAGGGAAAGCGAGAGAGAACCAGAGCTTGTTTGCAGATGTTGCCACTCTGAGAAGGAAGTCTGCACTGTGCCGAACGCTAATGTCTGCACAGGCCTGAGACTAAGAACTCCAGCCTTTGTAATGCTTCCCTTTAGTATCAAAGAGGGAATCTTGGGGTGTTTCCTAGAACGTTCTAACGTGGGCTCTTGGGCCAATAAACAGACTTTCTCTTCTGGGAGACAGTGGCCAAGTCTGGGCAAGAACTCAGGTTTCCCAACAGCTGTATGACCTTAGACAAATCATTTAATCTCTTTGGGCCTCGGTTTTTTCACCAGTCAAATGAGGTCAGTTGGACTCATCCCTAAATCAGTGTTTCCTAAAATTGTTAGACGGAACGCCAGAAAACTGTACCCTACCCCTTCCTGAAATTCCACAGTGCAACTGAACACATTAAGAGGTCTGAGAAGGCCCACAGAAAAGAAACCTGCTCAGCTTTGTTTAGCCCACTGTTCTACTTCCCCGTTTACTCGACTACGGTACCTTTGGTCATGGCTCATGCATATGGGGTGTCAGTCGGCTTGGCCTGCTGTAACAAAATACTATCAACTGGATGGCTCTTCAACAAGAATTTATTTCTCATAGTTCTGCAGGCTGGAAGTCTGAATCCTGGTCAGGTTCTGGTGACAGCCCTCTTGTGGGCTGCAGACTGCTGACTTTTCCCTGTGTCCTCACATGAGAGCTCCACCCTCATGACCTAATTACTCCATAAAGGCCCCACCTCCTAACACCATCACATCGGGGGTTAGGATCTCAACACAGGAATTTGGGGATAACTGGAATATTCAGCCCAAAGCATTTGGGGAAATGTCACTCCCATAGAGTCTACATGAGTCTAGCTCTCCTGGCCAGCTCCAGTTTGCGTGTCCCCCCTGGCCCCCCGAACCCCACTGCCGTTTGCACGTGTGCACGTACATGTGCACACATACGTGCACACACACAGGGGAAGAGAAGCTGCTGGGATGCTTAGAGGAAGCATTTTGCCGTTCTCGCTGTCACTTCTTGCTTTGCTAAAATCTTACAATGTTAGGTCTGGAAGAGGCAGAGAGATCCTCCAATCTAGTGGCTTCTAGTCCTCATTTTATGAGTATTTAGAGAGGGAAGTTGACCTGCCAAATGCTGCATAGCTTATTGGTGGCAGAGTAGGAATGGCAGTTAGGTTTCCTAACTCTCTTCCCTCTTCTGGGAAGAGGAGGTACCTTTTGAGTGCTATGGTCACTTATGCTGGGGCAGATGTAGCTAAAGGTGTTTCCCAGTTTTCTGCGTCAAGATGTAATTAATACCTGGAGTAACTCTGGATACGAATGCTATCAAGATATCAGTCAGCAAGTCCACAAATATTTTCGAACATCTATTTTGTATCAGGCAATTTTATCAACATTGCTCATACAGCAGTGAACAAACAATACAAGCTTCAAAGAGGCACAGACAGCAACCATATGAACAAATAAATACATATAATTTGAGATCCTTATAATTGATATGAAAGTATAATTGGGTGGGTGTGGTAGAGAGGGCTAAGAAGTAGCCTTGGGGAGGAGCTAGAGGCTGCGCAGACAAGCCAGTGTGGGACAACATGAGGGCAGGCTCCATCTACAGCCCCAGGAGGACTCATTTTGATGAGTGATGGTCATCACAATACATAGTGGTCACAAGCTACCACTTACTAAGTTCCTCCTATGTGTCGAGCACTGTACTAAGCCCCATAGATCCAGCTGCTTATTTAAGTCCTCAGAGTTAGTCAAGGACAGAGCCAGTACTAGAACCAAGTCTGTCTGCTTCTAAAACCCAGTATTTATTAGGAGAAAGCTCATTCCGTTTTCCAAGGACAGAAGACCACACATTGTTCTTTTTCCTGGAGATGGAACACTGGGGTTAAGTGGTTCTTAATGTTAACAGTTCCTCCCTAACAACTTAGGCTACATTTTACTTTTCACTTTATTCCATCACTCTTAGTTCTACCCTCCAGAGACCCTCCTCTTCCCCAACACCACACACAAAATCAGTTACATCCTATTATCTGATGCCAGTTATGTTGATACCTCAGAAGGGAGAAAAGTACGTTTTCAGGAGTGGAGATTTTGTTTTTTTCATTCTGTTCCCTCCCAGGAGGGAATCTCAGTATTTCTTCTGAAATCAGACATTGTGTGTGGGTTTGGAACTGAGTGGGTGAGGGGATGGATATGTACCACACCTTATTTATTTTCTCTTCTGTGCAAGGAAGGGTCTCAGCTGTTTTTCCTCCCAAATTGAATTCTCTTACTCCTGAAGAATGACCCAAGCAAAGAAATTTCCCAAACATCTGAAATCTGAGACTTGTGCCTGGAATCCATGAGGCTCATGGTTTCCAGATGGAGAGACCGGAAGAAGAGGAGGTGGAGGAGCGGAGGCAGGAGGGCGGAAGGATAAAAGGCAAGGGGAAGCCTGAACTCTGGATCACTCTGCCTGTGAACCAGGCCAGGCCTCTCATTTGTTCTGCAAGTCTGCCATCTGAGAACATGCCAGGCCCAAAGAAACGCAGCAGCTGTGCACATCCTCGTGAGACCGTTCCGGGGATTACTAGGAAGTAAGTCATCGTGAAATTGTCCCTTCTGAGGGCAGTGACTAACCTCAGTAGCACGGTACAAAAGAAAGCCCATGGCTTGGCTATGAAGGGGGGCATAAACACTCCAGACAGATTTTCTCACCATCTCGGAAATGACAAAACACAGACACTTCTGGAAATCTTGGCTTCTTTACACCACTTAACCAGATGCAACAGTGGACCCCCAGGTGACCTAATTCTTCCTCCACATGTCTTGTCCTCATGCCAGAGGCGGGGAAAGAGGTTGAAAAGGCAACCTAGTTTTGAGTAAATTAACAGGCAAGTATAGTTTGGCCATAAGTTGGCTAGGTATGGTCTCAGAAGGCATGCTCTTTTTTGATCAGACAGGCCAGTATCTTCTAGGGAAAAAAGGAGTTTGGGGAAAAGAGATCAGAACCCCTGTTAGCAGATGGAACTTGGTTTTTTAAGTGCTGAGAAAATACCCATTTTTATTGTTATCAGTGGTTTCTTTACCATCATGGCCACCCATAATCACCCCACTGACAGAGTCAACACCACCACCGCCGCCACCAAGCCAAAGAGCAATCTTACTTGTCTATCACGGTTCTCCCCACTTGGAATAGGCTGAATCTGATAGTAGGATATAGCCATCCAACTGGGTCAAAAGGTCCTAGAAGCCTGAATGTGTGGAGAGAAACCAAATACAGAAAAGTTACTTCCAATTAACACCTGCAATCTCCAGATGTCCTAATAAAAATGGTGAGGCAGCAAATGGCGACCTTCAAGCCAGAGAACTACACTTGGACTCAATGTTTTCAAGAGCCAAGCAAAGCATTCAAGCTCCTCATAACCTGATCTTCTGGCCTGGGACATGTAAATGTTTAACTACATTCTGGCTTGGGGGAGAAAGCAAGCAGAGGTGAACGTATTCTGTAATGGCATGACTTCAACAGACCATTCATCTCACCCTGAGGTATGAAGGGATACTGCCTGCCTCCTCAGGCTGAGCAGTGCCCAGAATTTAAGAATTTCTTCACAGTGTGATGTGAATCTGGGGCCTGAGCCAGGCATTATCATCAGGAAAAGGTGGACAATTTCCCTCTCCCTCCCCACTCCTTTTCCTATTGCTGATTGTACTGTTCAGACATGAACTATGATTTAACGCCATTCTGCTGCTAAGGGTGTTACAAAATATTGGTTGCAATGTAGTCATAAAAAGTGTTTAAGGAAAAAAAAAAGTGTTTAAGGAAAAGAAAGAGAAAGACAGAAAGAAAAAAAGAAAGTAGAAAAAAAGAGAAAATTATAGCAAATGTCAAAACTCATCATTACCACAAGCAGATGGATAGGCAGGGAAAAATCTTTGCCTGTATACCAAATGGAATGCAGCCGATTAACTTACATCATTTCTACATACAATCAACAGTGTTGAAAGCAGTGCATCTTGGGATAAAGGATAGTTCCAGTCACATGTTTCTCAATTTCTTTATCTCGGGGTCATCGGATCAGGGCCAGATTGCCACAAAGTGCTCAATGACCCATGGGAAGTGAACCATGTTTTCATTCCAGGTCTTAATATATGCATCACATCACTATTAGAAGCAAGCGACTCTGTGGTTGATGGCTCCAATGTGGATTAAGGTCAAAAGTGGCCCTGGAGACGAAATTCCCCAGTGAGGGTTTGCCACACAGCTCCATGTGTCCTTTGCTTCTGAATTCTTCCTTCTCCTAGCAACAACGACTAAATACCAGCTTCCCAGGCTGGTATTATGTCTACATAAGATTTATTTTTCTTTCAGCAAAGAACTGGAGAAATACAAGTAAGAACCTGGTATTACAGGTTAAATTGTGTTACCCCCAACTTGTGGTGAGGGTCCAGTTTCTTTTTATTATACCCCAATTTTGCTACAATGACTATTGCTTGAAATAAATGGGCAATTGACAGCGGCTGAGAGATAACAGGGATGCTTAAGTGATTTTTATAGTAGCAGTATTTGTTGGAACAGGATTTGACCTGTATTCTGGTTATTAGTTTTATTCATCAATTGGAAACTTGGCACTTCCATTGTTCATGCCATTATATGCAAAGCACTGTAGCATGAAAGTCACTTACAAAGCTATGAAAAAACTCTCTAAACACAAGAGGCTCCTGGAACAATAAAACCTCAGGTGGGGGATGTTTCGTTTTAACTAAATGTTCTGGATAGTCCAAGGTTTATTCCTTTAACCCCTAAAAGGGGAATTTGTTTCATTTTTCTTTACCTTTGTGATAGAAATATTTCTAAAATGTTTTATATGTAAATTCTTGCTTTCTTCTGAGCATAACTTAGTTTCTTTAGGTGTGATGCTCAGGGTAGTCACTTTGAGTATAATTATACAGTCCTATGATATGAGGTGTTTAGAAACTGAGATGTGTAAATAGCTATTTTGGGCACTAAATGCCCCCCTAAAACAGTGCTTTTTGAGCTCTTCAGTCTACTTAAACTTTTTCTGTCTTCTCTATTGCTGTCAGCTCCTTCTCCTTCTTGAGTTAAGTTTCCTCTAGAAATCTGTTTCCCGCCCTTAATCTGCTGTAGGCTTGGAAACCAGACAGCAAACATTTAGAATTATGTGTGAAACAGGAACAAATAGGTTCTGAGTAGGTACTTTATGGGTAGACAGATGGCCTTTCTCTTATGTGTTTGCTTCATACTATTTATTTCAACTGGTCAGAAGTCTTGTTTACTCACTTCTTAGTTCTCAGTCATTTCTGAATGGGTCCAGCAGAGGTTTCAGATTTTTCCAGTTCTGCCTCAATTACTCACTGTCAAACCACTTGTGCAGATTTCATGTTTAAGAAATAGGGACAGGTGAAGCTGACTGAGCCGTAGGTAAATGAGTTGTGACTGACTCCCTAAAACGGTATGAAGGTTGTGGGCCATTTTTGTAAGGCAAAGTGGTATGCTACGGCCATGAGGGTTCAACTCAGCCAATGAACCAACAGACAACTCCCTCTGCAGTCGCTTCCCAGGAATACGAAGCTGGCCTACTGTCAAGCTGTTGGAGACCCCTTCAAGATGTTTAATTAAATTACAGACTCAGTGCCAGAGTTGGCTGACTTTTGGGATTCTAAGACTATGGCAAAAGAAGCCATGGCTTTGCCTCTCCTGGTGATTTCATTATTTATGGCCTTGGAATAAAGGAGATAAAGCAAGTCCAATAGCTTCCTCCTTCCAAAAGTGCAGTTTCAGGTCAGAAGAGAATTTCACTGTGCACCTTAATCCTCCTTCCCTCACTGTACACTGTACTTTGCAAACTGTACAAAACAAGGCCTAAAAAAGACAAACTCCTTTGCCCCGAGGCCATACTGTATGTGTTTGTGGGGCGGTGGGGGGGGGATGGGTGAAGGTGATTCACCAGCATCAGCTGGAATCAGTGCAGCTAGGAGAGGAGAGCTTTAGAGCCAGGGTGTAAAGTCTGCTAGACTTGGGTTTAAATCCTAGCTTCCCATTTATTAGGGTGTGACCCTGGGCAAAGTATTTTAACTCTCTGATCCCTGAGCAATAAAATAGAGGATGATAATGTTAGTGCTGTGAGGATTAAATAAGATAACGTGAAAGGCAACTAGGACAGTGCCTGGCCCAGAAAAAGACCTCACTAAACGGTAGCTATTATTATTAACAAAATGAATGATTTAACCTGGAGACTCTAATATTTAACGAGTACAGATACTCAATGCAGCCAGTTACTGACTTCAAGCCGCCTTTCGTTTTGTTTTCTTTCCTGTGACACCTTCTTCTCTTATTAATACTGGCAGCCTGACTTTCTGCTGGGTGTACCTACCTCTGGTGCCTTGTTAAGGCCAGGAGATATTCTAGACCAGCTGCAACTTCACTCTTTTATGAGTGCAAAGGAAATGGGGCCACCTGTAAGTTGGACCAAGCAAAGATCAATGAAACAAAATACAGAGTTGTAGCTTTCAGAGGGAAAGACAATAAAACGAAAAAGGGCTGAGGCAATGGGATGCGGTATTGAGATACTGGCACCAGGAAGTAGGGGAGAAAACCTCCAAACACATTGTGGTTTGTTAAAACACCGAGACTCCCAAGTACTACAGTGCTTGGCAATCCCATCCCACCAGGCAGAAGTGTGCTTAGCAACTGGGGAGGGAGGAAGTGGGCCTAATGATTGTTACAGGGGACAAGAGTCTCCCGGCCTGGCTTTATCAGCGTGGCTCACCGCATGACCTTGAGTGACGGACTCCCTCTAGAACCCTATCTTGAACAATTTCTCCAAAGTTCACATACAGCCTCTAGCTAACTAAAGGGGTTTGATGGAGACAAATTTGTTAAAAAAATTTTTTACAGCAGGGTTCATAAACTGCAGCTGCTCCAGACACTTGCTGGTGGGTTTTAAGGATGGATTTTAAAAATCGAATTGTAATGCCTTTAGGTAGGAATTGTACTTTCTAATTCATACAGTATCCACTATCTTGAGTTTTCACATTTTGCCTCTTGATTTCAATGCATCCTCTGCTCCTGATATTACAAACTGGACTCGAATTGCTTCATTTAGAACTTAATTCTATCTCTTCATCAGTTATATCAAATGTGTACTTCTAAGGTTCCCCAAAGATGATTTTGCTGGCCTAACTGTAATTTGCTCTATGAAGGTTTTTTTTTCTAGCAAATATGGTAAAAATTAAAGTTTGACCACCCCCCTGGCTAATCCAAATTGTAAAGCTTTAACGTTATTTGAAAACATCATTCAGGACCAAGCATTCTTTACTTTATAATCTACTCTGTTCAGAAAATCTAACCTAGGCATGGATCATTTCACTCTGAGGAGCAAACATCTCTTTAAATAACAATGACTTTAAGTCTGTCCTTTTGCCACTCCCAGAGATCTCCTAAGCTACGCTAGAGAAGTCAGGGGCAGAAGAGCGTCCCACCTCGCATAACCAAAACACCATCATCTCCAGCATGATCACAGTTAACAATGCAGATCACCATGAACATTTACACCTAGCAGGGTCCTTTGTGCACAACTCTGAGAGACAAATGGTATTTCCAGTAATAGTTTATTGATCTCCAAATGCACAGGGGCTGAGTCCAAACATCCTGGGATGGCAGTAAATCTCTCTTACAAAATAATTTACAGTATGAAAATGATATACTGAAACATTAACTCAAACCTGTAATTCCCATGAAAGACTGAGTGTTCCCTTGTTTAATGTAAAGCGTGAAAGGGGAAGATGACTAAGGAGGGAACGTGACTGTGCACAGGAAAACAGGCAGAGGACAATGGGTTCGGTGGTTCTCCCCATCCACGCAGTGTGGCCTGTCACTGTAGAAAGACTGGTCAGGTTTACGTCTCATTAAGTATAAATCTACTGTCCCCTCAAGGTCATATCAAGCCCAGCATGGGCTCTGTGGCACTTTTTGTACCGGTATACCCACTAGTGTCTTAATTTATTTTTATTTTCCTGCCCTGGCACTTGTTCTTCTGTTTCTCGTGTGTTCTTGGGTTCCAAATGCTACTGTTTTACTAGGCAGTCCCCATGGGCCTTACAGCTCTCGGAACGGGCTGCGGTGGGGCTTCAGAAGCACTGCTGGGTAAGGCAATATTAATGAGATCTGAAGTCTCCCCTGCAGGCCTTCTTTTCTCTCAGGGCTGGGCTGAGTCCGTTCATAACGAGATAGATTTGTTTTTTAAACAGAAAATTCCAGTTGTGCTAGGCACACCGTAAACATGCAACGAATTTTCTTATCGAAAAGCACGTGTTGAACAGCTACTGAGTGTGGCATTTCAGGTATTGGCAAGAGAATATTTTCTAGGTGGAGGAGAGGACTTCCTAAGCCCTGCCACTCCTATCAGTCGTGAATTCTGCAGCCGTGCCCTCAGGCCTGACTAGAGTGGTCAGACTCTCAGGTCACCAAAAAGTCTGGGTGTCCAAATTTCCCATATCATTAGACACCTTGGAGTAGAGCTGGAGTGCAATTTCCCTCAGGGCTGTCACCTTGGCTCAATGCTTTAGGAGCTGACAACCTTTGCCAAGGAGTTGCTCTTCTTTTTAGCATCTTGTAAGCAAGCAACTAAGCCCCATTATCTGGTGACACTTGTAATCAGGGCTGGCAGAAACCTCTGCAGTGGTATGCGAGATAATGAGGCGGCTGCTCTGAATTTCTCTTAGTTGTTAAACTGCGTGTGTGTGTGTGTGTGTGTGTGTGTGTGTGTGTGTGTGTGTGTGTACATATACACATCAGGCGTTAGCAGGAAAGTCTATGCTCACAGGACTTTGAATTACCACATCCTCACAGACTGGCTAGGTTTACTAAAATATGAAGATTTCCTTTTCTGCAGCAGTGCAGCAGCTGACATTTTCAAGTAAAGTTAGAGAGCAGAACACTCCTCACTTTTACTATTTCTGAGACGTTCCATACTCCTGAAGGCCTAAAAACACTGTATTTATGGGGGATGGCACCAAAAAGGAAAGGTGTCCTCCAACTCCTGGGGGCAGGCTCAAGTTAGCAATGTGTACTTAATGTATCTGCTAAAGTAGAAGAATAAGGCTACCTTGCTGCCATTTCTGAGCCTAAACTATAGCCATAAAATGTAATTTTGAAAAAGAATCCATAGAGTGGAATGGTCAGACTGCAGGGGGGGAAACCTGCAGCCTTTTTCTTTCTCTCTGTTTTAGGCATACACAGAGTTAGGAAGAGCCGGGTACAAAACCTGGCTCCAATACTTCCTAGCTGTGTAACTCAAGGCAAGTGACTCTTGGCCTCCAAATCTGTATTATCATCTGAGAAATGGGTCCTCATAGTTGGTCCTCAATATTTTAAGTCATTTCCCTTTCTAGGCTGTCAGAGCAGAGACTCCAAGCAATTCTTGGAATGGCCCTGGATTTAATGACAATCAAATCAAAAGACAAACCCCCTCTTAGCCTCCAGATACCCAACCTTTGGAAGGGAGCCAGGGATTGCTGTGAAGACCCAATTCATTCTGAAGACATTCATTACCTGCCTCCCTTGATGACTTCTCCCTAGGGATTTCTGCAAACCCTGCAGCCAGTGAGGACACAGTTGTGAGCAACTCTTACTGACCTGGTAGGAGGGAAGTCTCATCATGCTGGGGCTTAAGGCCGAGAAGCACGCTCCAGCTTTGGGGAAGCTGGTGCCACTGCAGGAAGCATCTTAGTTCTTACACTGATAAATGGCTGTCGGCAGGAACTCAGGAGCCTGGGCAGAAGCTGCTGAGCTGTGTTTAATGCTTCCCTGGTTAAAGTTTTATCAGGTGCTGAAAACAGCAGGAGCCCATAAAGCAAATCTGAAATCCTTTCTAAGTAAAAGCAAAAGTGCTTTCCTTGAGGATTACAGAGTATGATAATTTATTGAGACAGGCTGGCATGTATGTTTGTATTTCCATTCATATCCATTGCATAAATGCCTGGGTTTCCCAAATACTGATTTAAAGTAATAACATATGATCAGGTATGGAGGAGCCAGTGATCTGTCCATTGCTAAAATAAGGTTACTACTTGGAGATTAAACAGTAATTATAGGGGAAAGACACCACAACACAAGCTTCCAAATCCTAAAATCTTCTTAATATTCTGATGTTTAAACTCTTTTAAGAATGGCCACTGGTCCTCCTTTAGGAGTAGTTTCTTTGGATGTGGTTGGGGGTGCTAATTAGTGGTATGCCAAAATCTCCAGTCTTGTGGGCAGAAAGGTAAAGCACCGAAAACGTCTTAGTCATTTGTTGGCCACCAGTTTGAGAGAAAAATACTTTTTTTTTTTTTTTTTTCTTTTTAAACAGCCCAAACTACTCTCAGCCCCAATGTCCCAACAACATATTTAGTGAGCAAGGGTAATCCTAACCCAGAAGCATATGCACCTGGTAGCTTCCTGGCCTCAAAGAAACAATCATTTCATAGCATGCACAGGACTGAACAGTGATATAGACAGGATTCCTATAGTAAGTGAGCACTGTTTCTCCCTCAAAACCATCCTGCACACACATATCAGTTGGCCCTAAAGCTCTGTGATAGGTGTACAGGCAGGCAGGCAGGCAGGCAGGCAGGCAAATTTCCCTCAGTGCAAGCTCCTTTGGTTCTGCCTCAGAGGCACTAGAAGTCTAGGTCCTGAGTCAACAGAAACCCTAAGGCTGCTTGGATGTATTTCCAATTGTACTTCTCAGAAGCCAACACCAAAATACCACTAAAGGCAGAGGAGAGGGAACACACACCCCACTCGCAAATAAAAATTCTCTGTGAAGTCTCCTACTTTATCTTTACTGTTTATGTATACAAACATTCTATTTCATAATATAACTGGGTTTGTTTTATCTAAAAATAATGTCATTCCCTGACTCCAAACCACTTGTTAAGTAAAACTCCTGTTTCAGAAGACGCATGTTTTTTAGTTTGCAGTTTTGTATTCCCTAGTACATCATTGCTTATTTAGGAGTAAAAAACTTGGTTGTAAGGAAATGTGCTTTGGGAATGGGGAAAGACCAGAGTCCAACCACGGTGAGTCTCTGCTCACATTACTTAAGAGGAGAGAGCCAGCGTGTGGGAGATGACCTGGAGGTGGGGAGAGCCAGGGGAAGAGGGGTCCCCGCTGGAGTAAAAGGAAGGTATATCTGCCAGGAGATGGAGCTCGATTCAACACCACAGAGGGCCAAGAATTCTCCCCACACTGCATTTAAGCCAAATTAGGCTAAGCTGGGGGAGGGGGAGCAAACCCTACACTGAAAATTCCCATTTGTAATACACATTCCAGACTTTCATGCTGTGACAAGACCCATAAAACCTCAGAATCCACTCAAATAATTCAGGTTCCATCAGATCCTTTAGTGACTATTTTGGAAACTTAGGCAACTTGAGTTCAGAAATACTGATTTTGATTTCAACTTTTAATCAGATCTCTTTGGTCCCTTTTTTTTTGGAAAAAAAAAAAGTCATTTCCTTTCTATCTCTTCAATTTTTTTTTTTTTTTCATTTCCACAGCACTGAATTATGAATCTGAAATCCTGGATAACCTCATGTACTAAAAATATCTCTATATATTTCTAACTTTTAACTCTTTACCTGTTTTCAAGCCATCCATCTTATTTCATGAAACCACATTTTCACAGATGTATTAAATGGACTTTTAGAGACTAACTATGTGGGTTGATTCGGCCCGACTTTTCCCTCATTTATTCCATGCTTCAATATGAATAAAGTGTGGTTTTATTAGCAGGTAGGGAAACAAATTCTGACTGCCCTTCAAGATTACTCCAGATCCTTCTTAATGAAGTGATACTGTTTGGGTATACAATACGACAGGGGCTGGCTTTCCTGAGTAAGTTCAAAGCAGCCATCGAGGGATTACCTGAAGGACCCTTTAATTGCTCCTGGTTGATCAAAGGGGCATTTTCCTTGACCTATCACAACAAGAGAATGAGAAGCACAGTCAGTAAGAGTAAAACTGGTCATTCCTCGGAGAGCTATGTGCCTGCTGTGGATCTGGGGAGGCATCTGGTGGAAGCACGTTTGTTGCTGGGCAGCTTTCACAGGAATCAGAAGCCGTTACATACACGCCGTCACATACACGCAAGGGGAAGGGATGATTTTCCACTGGGGATGGCAGGCCTTCATGTGTCTTCTTCTTCACTGGCACCACTACAAAGGAAAGGAGAACCAAGTGAGTTAAGACTTCACAAGAAGGGGGCCAGCCTAGTCTACTGATAGAAGGCACAGGCTCTGCTGTCAGACTCCCCTGGATTCCAGCCCTAACCCTACCACTGCTGGGCACTGTGGCCAGGGGCAAGTTACGTAGCCTCTCTACGTTCTGATTTCTTTATTTGACTGCAGAGATAATGATGATAATAAAACCTACTTTCTTAGGGTACTGGAGGAATAAATAATACATATGAAATGCCTGTGCCTGGTACATAGTAAGTGAATAGCTATTTAAAGGAGCAGATGAGGGTCATAATATTTTTTTAACTTGACAAAATAAACTGCTGGTAAAAATCAGGAGTTTGACGTCCCCTAAGCCTTAAAGCCACCTATTGTTAGAAGAGAAAGGCAAAGAGAAGCTATCGTTCTGCACACCAAATGGCACTTCTCACTTGGAATAAAGCCAAGGTTTTAATTAATGCCACAGGGACAGTCACTGGGTTCAGATGTCACCTCCTCAGAGAAGGTATTCTATCTAAGTCAGGCTCCCTGGTTACTCTCCATCTCCATCTTATTTCTTTCATAGCCCTTAACATGTCCTATAAATCATCTGTTTGCTATTTACTCTCCCCTCTACCCCCACCAGAGCATAAAAGAATAGCAATATTGTCTATTTTATCGACTACTGTTTATCTAGCACTAGGACTGTGCTAGGCATATAGAAGTGTTCAATAAATAGCTGTTTTAAAAAGAGAGTGAGAAATAAAAACAGGAAGGGAGGGAAGGAAGGAAGGAGCTGAAAGAATGGTCAGTCATGACTGCCTTGACCAGGGCATCCTAGATGTCAGTAGTATTTCAGTGGCCAAAAAATGAGTTGTGAGTCTCAGAAGCATGGCTAGGACCTCAGCTGCTCAGGGTTAGAGCTTCCCTGGCTTGGTCCTGGGAGAGAACGTTGCTGATACAAGCACTAGGGCAAGAAAAAGTCAGGGCCAGAAAAAGACTTACAAAGACACGTAGAAGGACCAAAGCAGTAAATGTGCCTAGTTTCTCCTCCTCCACCACTTCTAGAAGCCACTGTCCTTAAAATAATAACAAGAGCCAGCTTGATCAAGTGTGCCAGGGGCACTGAGCTAAGCGCTCCTCACCCATTCTTTCTATTACTCCTCACAATAACCCCAGGATGTAGGGACTATTATTATTATTATTACTATCCCCATTTGGCAAATGAAGAAAGTGGAGCTCTGAGAGATGTAAAATCCTCGGTCACATAGTAAGGCCTGCGTCCTTAAAACTTAAGGATTAGTTTCGGCTGGATAAAGTCTGAAGCAGGCAAGCTAGGGCGCTTGGAAGGGAGGTAAATCCCCCTTCCTCTGGTACAGGCAGGAGTTAGGGGAGAGGACAGGCCTGGGGGTGCCTCAGCACCCTGCTATGACCTAGAAATGTTTTTTATCTCACAAGGGATTATCTACGTCTATATAAAACTCTGTGCTTTTTTGCATCCCTCTGGGAAAGCCTTTAAGGGAAAATGTCCTAGACAACGGACCTGTAGTACTTCTGCTAAGGGCGAAACATTTCGAGGCACAGAGCATGAAATTAAGGCACGTGCACTCAGGAGCCAAAAGAACCAACTCAGCAAGCCTCGCTATCCAAACTCTGCCCTATTTCCATTCCCTTTTCCTGCCTGCTGTCCGATCATGGGATGAAGGGTGCACGCTAGGAAGGGCTGGACAGTGGACCATCATCAAGGAGCAGTGTTTGGTGGCATGTGTCCCAAAGGGAACAAAAAGGGTCTTTCGTGAAAGCGTCTCACCAGAATCAAGACACAATTGGAACCGGTGCCGTAGTCTCCCCTTTGGTATTATATCCAAAGCAAGCTCAATGTGCTTTTGTCAATTTTCCTTCAAATATGAGAGGTCTAGCACAAGCATGTGCCCCTTCCTTAAACTGCGGTTCATTATTTGGCATTCTTAACTTGAGATGCATAGTTTAAAGGGTTCATGAACCTACTGGAGTTGTATACAAAATTTTGTCTGTGTGTTCCTTGTCTGAGAGAGGCCATAATTTTCATCATATTCACAAAGAGGTCAACAACCCTCCAAAATTGAGTATAATGAAATTATAAATAAACTAAGTTCTTTTCGAGTTGCCAGGTCCCTTATTATAAGATGTGCAGAGCTGACTCGGGGAAAAGATCAGAAGCCTGACTGATAAAATCTTTTCTCATTATCCTAAAAGAGATCTGTTCTTGGGCCTGAATGACACAGCTCATCTCACAGTCTAAAAGCCTAAGACCTCGGAATTCTGGCATATCACTGGTTAACTTGACTATCTGCTCTGTGTTAGGCATAACACTAGGCACAACAATGAACAAGATGAAACCACAGTAGTTGCCCTCATGGACTTCAGAGCCTAGTAGCTGACAGAGGGAGGGGGGAGGGGGAGGGAGGGAGGGGGAGAGAGAAAGAGAGATAGAAAGGGGAAGGGAGGGAGAGAGACATATTTTTGTCCAGAATAGCATCTTCAAATAAACCATACTCATTTTCATAATTAATGAAATTAATTAATTTTTTGCAACAACAAAGAAGAAAAAATCGTAACTGAATCTACAGCATACAGCTTTGTTCACCTTGTGTGTGGTCTCTCCTGGAGGGTTACACAGTATCATTAGTGTGAGATATCATCTGAATGTCCCTTCTTCACGCTGTATATAAGCTGACCTGTGTTCACAGGATTTTATCTTAAATAGTCTATAGCAGTCTACTTTCTCCAAGGGAAGTAACACAGCCTTCCACCTCAGCCACTTATCATCCTCCTCTGAAACATCTACCACTCACACTTAGATTTATAATTGGGGTGATGCTCAGAGGATATTGAAATTTTGAGTGTCTGTTCTGTTATCGTTGTTTTGAGAATAAACTAACTAAGGGTGTTAGATAGGTAGCCCATTCTGTAGTAGGTATTTACCATGAGAGAAGCAGCATTATATAATGGCTTTGAAGTCACCAAACTAAACTAGGTTCAAATCCCCGCTCTGGCACTAATGAGCTGTGTGACTTTGGATGAGCTGCTCAACCTCTCTGAGTCCCAGTTTCCTTGTGGTAATACTTACTGTATATCTTACAGGGTTATTGTGAGAGTTTTATGTATTTTATGCACTATAAATACTTTAAAATGTTGGCTCCCTTCTTCAACCTGCTTTTCTTCTTATCCAGAATCAACACCTGCCTAACTTTCCTTCACCGTTGTTCTTCTGGCATCTGAAATGTTACATTCCAGAGCAAGTGCGCTCCTATCTCCAAACGTCCTTAAATTTCTGGAATGCCCTTCTTTGCTTCCTTTGAGAGTTTTTTAAATGACAACTCCAGACCTACAGATACTGAATAGAAAGAAAGGCTGAGTTCCATGGTTCTGACTCTTCTACTTGACAGGTCTCTAGAAAAGTCAGTCCCTGCCGAACACCGGTGAGGACATACTGAGCGAAGCCCAGTTAACTGGCCTCAGTCACAGACTGACCCAGTTTGAGAGTGCTGGTGTGTCTAAAAGCAGCGTTTTTAAAACTGGGATACACATACCTCTGTGGTACCTAATGATTTTCCAGGAGGTATTTGGTCATTGGTAATTCAAAGGAAATTAATGTCCAGATCCTTACCTTCCATACATACTCTTTGTTAAAACTGACCTCTCCCAGCACGTGCTTGTGATCTACAGGTTCTCTCTTCAGCCATTCTCACTTCTTACAGTCACCTTACTCCTACTTCAGAAAAGAAATGCATACCCCTCATCCTCCCGAATCTCACCATGGGACAATTTTAGAATGCCTTGCTTCTAAGAGGAGTCCTAGGAGAACAGGGTAAGAAACAGTGAAGGATATAATCCCTTATTTCATCCAGGTAATAAACTCTTGGCAAAGCTGTGTGCCCTTATCTGTCTATCCACAGATCTAAGAATTCATATTCAGAAATGAGATGGTTGTCATGAAATGTGTACTAATATGTTTATTTTAATTGACAAAATGAAATCAGACTTGGATCTGACAGAAAGCAAGACTGATTTGGCTGGATGGTTTGACCATGAAAACCATCTTTGCCAGTGAGATTACACAGTGAATCTCACCTGTAAATTTAATATGCTAAATCTGTAGTGCCAAAGTTTTGACAAAAATGTATATAAAGCTTGTACTATGCAGTATGTCAGAATTAACATCCTTCTCAACTATCTAAACTTGACATATAATTTCAGGAGTTAACTTAAAATGGGCAAGGAGGCACATAATATTTTCTAAATTATTTTGGGGGGTATGAGAACAAAAAGTGTAGCTAAAGGAACGGAGAGTTCCTAAATCATGACCGGGAGAGTGATGTGACACTTAACACCCCCTAGGGGTAGGGGTCCAGGTGACAGAATGGGACGAAGGAGCCCAGCCAGCAGAATGCTGGGTCCCCTCCGCCAGTGGGGCGCGCTGCCTCATGAGCGATCCTGTCTCGTTGTGCCTGTGAAATTGAACTGTTAGAGGCATGCCCCAAGCCCCAGTCCTGTTCGGCCCCTAAGCACCTGCTCATAAAGTGATTAAGAACAAGGAGTGTTTCACTGCCTGACAAGCTTTAAGACAGTCCACATAGATAGGCAGCTCAGTTTTTCAGCTTCCGTCCCCAGAGATGGACGCTTATAAGAGGAAGTTAATAAATGAGGCGGGTAGGCACTCTGATCTCGCAAGTTAGTTTCTTTTCCTGAGAATACAATACAACTTAATTTGACTTGGCATCACTTATGTTGCTGAGTCCTTGGCTATTTATTCATTATTGATGTAAAAAGGATTATTCACTTAAGAGGATGGAGAAATTAAGAGGTATCAACATGGAAGGCAGGCTAGATTCAGTTGTGATGCAAAAAGATAGAGGTAGTATTCTCCAGAAAGGACGCCACATAGGTGTTGTATGAGGGATTAACGGGAAGTCTCCATTCACCACCTGAGGCTGCAGCTGCCCACTTCCAGTGGGAATGTGACCGGCCTATAGCTGGGGGACGGGCCAAACACCCACACCCGGAAATACTCCTCCACCACACAGAGCAGAGCTGCTACTTTTGCCTCCCATGTCACCGGTCCCAGTAGCCTGGGCTGAAAGTGAGGGGTTACTGTCCTATAAGGAATCAGAACTTACATATTTAGCTGCTGCCTGTGGAACTAATATAAATTAGTTTTAAGCGATGTAAGTGTACATTTAAAAGAGATACAAATACAAAATAAAATGTCCTCCCCGTTTATCCTGGGTTAACTGAGAAAACCATCAGAGGACTTCACAGTTCTAGTCCTGGCTTTGCTGTGTGACTCTGGGACCCAGCTTCCCCAGCTGGGAAATTAGGACACCTCGTATTACAAGTGAAATTTACAAAAATTCGAACCAGACAAAAGCGAAGCTCCTTTCTGACTTACGCATTTGCTGAGCTAGTTAGCGCTCATTTATACTGTTTTTTTTCTCTTGCTTCCTATGCACTGCCCTCTTTTTCCCCATTCCTCTCCAACTCAATCTGAAGGCTGACCTCAACATTCCAAGTTCTTTCACCTCTTTTTCTGGCTGGGCCTAAATACCAGGTTGATGAATTGTGCTGTTCGATCAATACCTAGCACACACCCTAGTAGAGTGAGCTCTATGGGCAAATGATTTCCCGTGATTTCCCAATTCATCGTGGTTCTTAAAGTCTAAAGTGGTACCAAGCCTTGTTGTGCCTTCCTTCACAAATCACAGGAAACGGGGAAAAGGGCTCTTCTCTCTCTAGATCCCGTTATACTTGATCTCATGAATCTTCTCTCCTTCAGTAATGACCACTGTTCACAGACGGCCGACTTAACGTTCCAGGCACTGTGCTAAGCAATTTATATGCACAATCTCACTAAACCCTAACAGTAGCTTTAGGATAAGTATTATCATCTCCATCCTACAGATGAGAGTAGTGAGGCCAAGAGAAGCTACGTGACTTGTTTGAGGTACACAGTTTGTAAATGGTAGATCCAGCTTAGACAGACTCCAGAACCCTCAGATATGAAAATGCGCTCGTGTAAGAAGAGAAACATAAACCTGATCTTCTGACCCCTGGTTACCCAGACAATAAGTGACAGCCACTGAAGATTAAGATCTCTGAGGTTCAATTTTTTACCTTAAAAATGGGATGATAATATCTATTTCCAAGGGTTGTTGTAATGAGTCGGAAAGTACTTGCAAGTTCTTCTTTAAGATGAAAAAATGCCAGAAAAGGGTAGGATGACTACAGAAGGAGAAAGAAGTAGACACTGGGTTTGTCTCTCAGCCCTCACCGCTGCCTCTGCCCCTATAGACCGACACAGGCACCTGTGAGACAGGTCTGGGGCTCCAGGGCAGCCGCAGGTCCACACGTTGACCACAGTGCCAAGTTTGATCTCCATGTACCTTGCAACCTGTTTACTGTTTTTATAGGTGGCTGCCCTTCTTGCACTCCACTTGGGGCGGTGGCCCGTTTCTATGGAGGATGGAAAGGCACCAGCAGGCCTGTTCAGGCAGGGCCCTTTGATAGGGAGACACTTGAACAGAAGTAACGGGCAGGCTTCTTAGCCTGCCAGTGTCGCATCTGCTCTCAGAACTCCCTTCCTTAGGATTGAGTCTTCTGTTAACTGCTGCTGCTGGATTTATAATGGAATCAGTTCCAGCGTTTTTTCTTTTAATTCAAAAAGCAACTTTTTGTTTTTCGCTGATCTGTATTTTCTGTAGCAAACACGTATTGCTTCTATAAAAGGAAAAAAAAAACCCATAGTGTTATCCACTGGTGATAATCAACATTAACACGTTGAAATATATTCATCTATACCCCTCCTATGCATATGTAAAAATATCTACTTCACAGGCTCTTTCATAATCTATTTTTTTCATTCAACTATCAATCATGAATACCTTTCCTTATCAAGAAATGTATTTCTATAAGATTATGGTTCACAATTAAGTTGTATGGATTTATCATACCTAATTATTGGACACAAATTACTTCTACCTTTTCACTATAACCTACACCTCTGTGACACATATTTACGTTGGTGAATCTTTAGGTTCACCCTTAATTATTTCCAAAGAAAAAAATTCCCAGAAGGGAAACTCCTGGGTCAAAGTAAAAAGTACAAAGATAGTACAGAGGGTTCCAGTATCTACTTTCCTCTATTATTAACATCTTACATTGGTGCATTTGTTAGAATGAATCAACAAATTTGGTACACTAGTATTAATGCTACTATTAACTGAAGTCTAGATTTTATTCAGATTCCCTTAATTTTTCCCTAATGTCCTTTTTCTGTTCCAGATTTCATCTGAGATACCACATTATATTTAGTCATCAGGTCTCCTTAGTCTCCTCTTGGCTTTGACCGTTTCTTAGACTTTCTTGTTTTTGACGACCTTGACAGTTTTGAGGAGTATTGGTCAGGTATTTTGTAGAATGTGCCTCATTTGGGATTTGTCTGATGTTTTTCTCATGATTAGGCCATGGTTATGGGCCTTGAGAAGGAAAAATCACAGAGGTAAAGCACCATTCTCATCACATCGTACCAAGGGCACATACTATTGATATGACTTAGTGCTGTTGATGTTGACCTTGATTACCTGGCTGAGGTAATATTTGCTAAGGTTTTTCCACTGCAAAGTTACCTTTTTCCCCTTCACACGCTGTACCCTTTGGAAGGAAGTCACGATGAGCAGCCACACCTAAGGAGTGAGGAGTTATGCTCCCCCTGGTTGAAGGTAGAGTATCTACAAAAATTATCTGAAATTCTTCTGAACTTGAGATTTCTCTCTTATTCATTAATTTATTTACTGATCATCTGTTTATATCAGTATGGACTCATGGATACTTATTTTTACACTCTGGGTTATAATCCAGTACTACTTGATTTATTGTGTTGCTCTAACTGTTCAGCTTTGGCCTTTGGAAGCTCTTTTAGTCCACTCCTGTGGCCCCTGACATACCCTCTATGTATTGAATATTTTTAAAAGGATTTGATATAATCCTGTGAAACTGCCCTCCAGAAATCAACCTGTACTGATTTACAATCATTGCCCATACAGGTATGAGAATGCCCATTTTCCCCACGTCCTTGCCAATGTCTGGCAGTTTCAAAGTGTCTGTGAGGATGAGATGTGTGTGTGTGTGTGTGTGTGTGTGTGTGTGTGTGTGTGTGTCTCCTCTCTGAAATAACTTCTATGCTATTATTTGGTTTCCTGTTGAACTTCAAGAGGAAAATGCCACGGGGGCTGCAAGCTTTCCCTTTTCTCTGCCTTTCTGTTGGTCTTCCCCAACCTCCCTTCCCTTCCCCACCGCTGCTGGATTTCACAGAACTGACGACCTCCTGTTGTGAGGGCTGAAAGGAACCCTTCTCAAAGCCTCTATTAGGGCCCAGGCAATTCCAGGGGGTAGGGGAGTGAGATGCAGCAAACAGCCCAAGGGTTTACCTTGCCTGTTTCCTGCACCTTCAGGAAATCCACCCGACCCAGTTTCCTCATCTTTTCTTGGCAAGTGAATAATAGAAACCAAATCTCAAGCAGTTTCATTCCACAAAAATCTTAAACGTAAGATTTAATAAAATGCTGGCCTTCAAATTTCCTGTTGCCTCAGCTGCTGTATCTTAGAAGTTACCAAAGGAAGAGGAGAAAAGATCAATCAATAAATACACTCTTGACATTAATCTCTAATCTCTGAATGAACAGTAGGCTTTTTTTTCAAGTGTCCCATATTAATTCTCAGTAGTTTTGAGTCCCACGCTGACCTTAAACTGAGGTCCAGAAGTGGTAGAAAGTCAGAAATTGGAAGCACACCAACTCTCAAAACCTACTTCTCATGTCACAGAGGGTTATGAATGTGGATTTAAGAGATAGGAACACCTAGGTTTGAGTCACAGCTTTGTCATTTGCTAGCTGTGGGATTTTGAGTTCAGTGCTCTTACCTGGACAACTTAGTACCTACCTGAAAGAGTTATTGGAGGATTAGATGAGGATTGATATATAGAGAGAGTGCTGGACATATAGAGAGAGACCTTGGAATGGTACCGGGCACCTAGAAAGTGCTCAATACATTTTATGGTTAGATGAAGAAATCAAGGCTAAGAGAGGCTAAAAGTTATACAGTGAGTGGATGGCGGTGAGATTAACTGAAAATCAGAGTTTCTGGTTCCTGAAAACACCATCATACCTGCAAGCTTCATTTATTAACAAAAGAGAAGAGGTGACACTGCTGTCACACATGCACTATAGGCATCATTCTGTCACTTGAATGGGTTCAAGATTGCTTCTCAAGCCTAGAACGTTCTCTTGGTGTTTGATAATAGGCCGTTCGCTCATAACAATGGTCAAAAGCTATAATTAATTTATTGAGTGCTTTATATGTGCCAAGCACTGTGCTCAAAACCTTAGAAGCACCATCTCCCTCTCCCACTGAGTCCACCAGCAAGTTCAGTCCACTCCCACCACACTTCTATCCTGTGTCTATCCATTTCTCTTCTCCACTGCCACCACCATCTCTTGCTTGAACTGCTGCAGTTGCCTTCCGACTGGTTTTCCTACTTCTATTCTTACTTCACTACTGTTTAGCTTTCAAACTGCATTCAGGGTAATATTTTTTAAATGTGCAACAGATTATGTCAGTGCTCCACTTAAAAATCCTTCGATGGCTTCCTATAGCCTTAGAATAAAGCCCGTGGCCCACAAATCCCTACATGATTTGGCCCCTGCCTATCTCTCTAACCTCTTTCACGCCACTTGCCAGACACACTGGCTGTCTCTCTGCCCCTCAAATAAGCAGAGTTTGTTCCTGTCTTAAGGCTTTTGCATTTGCTGTTAAGTTTCAAAAGCTCTCCCCTCACAGCTTGGAATGCTGGCTCCTTAACACTTAGGTCTCAGCTCCAATGTCACCTTCTCTGAGGCTTTCCCTGACCAAGCAATCTAGAGTAGCCACCCACCCTACCCCTGTGCTATTACATTAGACTATTGTTTTGTCTTCACAGCACTGATCACTATCTAAATTCTTTTGAGATGTAAGGGTCCTTAACTATTTTGTTCCCTGCTATATCACTAGTACCTGATAATGTGCCTGCCACCAGTGAAACCTCAACACAGTTTTTTTGAGTGAATGATCAAAACAGCCCCCAAAAGAATTATTGTTCCAGAAACATTCCAAGTCTTCCCAGGCAAACTGTGGGCAACTTGCTGGTCTCAGAGATACTGCCCAGGAATCTCATGGACAGCTTACTATATAGGTAAGCCCAGACCCCACTGATTTTCTAACTCTCACTGCAATCACCAGGCACATATAACCACTGGGGGTACCAGCTGTATCATCAAATGCTGTATCATGAACGATGATTACTCTTACAAATGACTAAGCCTTACTGGTAAAGGATGTGTGTGTTTGATGGACAAGGAATGCTGTGTCACTGAGGGCAAAGCATAAGTAAGTTCATGTCCAGCCCTTCCCAAGCAAGGAAACTTGAAGAACCAATTCACCTCCATGAGGAAATGTTCTCACCTTCCATATAAAACAGCTGCACGTTTGGAAACTTCCAGCCCTCTACAATCCAGCTGACTCAAGGCAGTCTTGGATTCCAAGACTTCAACCATTCGCCCCCTCACCCTAATGGTCTATGGAGGGAGAGAGTCATCCAGGCCAAGATGGAAATAAAGGGATGTTTATTCACTGCTCCTCTCCTTCCTTTGGATGAAACATCAGCTGAGGTGCAGATCCAGGAGTGGGACAGCTGTGTTAGTTATTGTGGTGGTAGCGACAGATAGTGGAAAAGCACACAACTAAGAATCAGAGACATGGCTTCAAACCTCATTCCAGTACACGTCAGCAGTATGACCTTGAGTGAGAGGGCTTTTTAAGTTTCCATGTCTGTAAAATGAAGATAATTATACGTATAAGTACTCGCTAAACGGATGCTACTATTATTTACTAGGCCCTGAACTAATCACTTCACTAACATTTTCACACTGTTTTCATAATAATAACCCTGTATAAGAGCATTACCACTCTATTTTACAGATGAAAGAAGTGAGGAGTAGAGAAATGAATAACATCTCAAGGTCCACAGCTGGCAGAGCTGGAACTAGAGGGCCTGGCCCTTGTTTTTAACCATGGATGGCGGACTCAGTGTTGAGTGAAGGCAGCTATGAGGGGACTTGTGAAGCCAGCTTGGCTGCATTTATCCAGCCAGGTTACTGGTAATGCCTCATTACCAGTAGCACAGACGGTAACCTCTGGTGATTGCTAAAGATTTTTCCAAGGCCTCGGCAGACCCAAACTCTAAACCGTGTGCTAGAAAACTACCTCCCTGCTATAGGGGATCCCAGTAGTCTCTTTTAAAGAAAGGTACAGCCAGATGTTTTCAGTTTTTTCAACTACAGCCAGTCTGTGACTTTCCTATAGCAAACTGGCTGCACGTTAGCCATTTCCCTCTGATTCTCACCTCGCTTCTTGTGAGCTCCAGCAGACAGAGTCATTCAGAAGGGTCTGCCACCAAGTCACCATGCCCTGGACGGACTCTCTCTGGGTCAGACATCAGTTTCAATTTCAATTTCATTTGTCCCGAGGTGACAGGCACCCAGGTCTCACTCATTTAATTAGGCTGCATAGAAAATATCTTTCAAGGCCTCAGCTGAGTGTCACTGCACTGAACTAGAGAATAAAATTGGCATTAAGTCGAGATAATGCCTCCTTGTCTGCCTTCAGGGAACCGGTGATGAGGGTGGTCTGATAGATGCCTGCTTTGCCCTTGCAGCCTCCAGGGGTTCAGGGACTCAGCATGCCTTCGCGTGGCTGTATTGTAAATGTCAGTCTTTGCCACTTGAACTCCTTGGAGGCTGAGTCTGTTTCTCATTGACCATTTTACCTCAAGTGTTTAACAACATGCCTGGCATTTAGGACACATCCGGTGGCTGGCACACAGCATCTCTCACTACCTGCCTTGGCCTAGAAGGGATTTAGCTGGTGAAGTGAAAGCTGGGGAAGGCTGACCTTCAGGGAAGAAAGTGGGTGCAGGAGGAAAGCAGACCTCCCTCCTAGGAGCGCTAAGACCTGCCTGCTAGGAGAGCGCCTAACGGAGGAGCACAGCATGCGAGGATCGCCCACTTTGGGGAAGGACCGGAATTCCCACCCAAGCCCTCTGAGCTGCGTTGACTACAGCAAAGCATTTCAACCTCCCTAAGTCTCAGCCTCTTACCTGTGACACAGGTAGTCATTCATTCATTCACTCTCTCAGTGAACAAATGTTTATCGAGTACTCACAATATATTAGGTACTGCAACAGGTGCTGGCATTATAGTAGCGAGCCAGACTGACAAAGTCTGGTTCTCATGAAGTTTAATTTCTAGTAAAGAAGGCAACTAATAAGGGAGTAAACAAATTAATAGTTTCAGATAGTGGAAAGCACTAGGAAGAAAACAAAGCAGGATGCTGAGATAGAAAATGGTGGGTGCGTGTGTGTTGGGGGGCAACTCAGGAAGGGGAAACTATCAGGATCTACTGCTCGGAGTTGACAAGTATTAAATGAGATAATGGATGCAAAATATTTAGCATACTTACTAACAAGTAATGAGCACTCAACCAAAATTCAATTGTAGTTATATTACTTCATCCTGAGGTCAGCCGCTCCTCTTTCACCTCACCGTGGCTGAGCCCCTACTACACGCCGGTGAGGGGCACGCAGAGGGGAATCAAGACAGGAGCTCACAGTCTGGAAAAGAATGTAGCCTATGTGCTATGAGCAAAGGAAGAAGTGGTAAATTCCACCTATGGAGTCAGAAAAGACTATCACTTAATGTTGACAGATGGATTGGTATTTTCCAGGAAGACTACAGGGCCAGAGGAAGGGCATGCCAGGTGGAAGGAACAGCTTGAAAAAAACTCTTGAAGATGTGAAACAGCTTGGCGTGTGCAGAGAGCTGTGAAAAACTCAGGCTAAAGTGTGAGAGGGTACACTGAGAGAAGAAGCATCTCATCAGCAGCTCCTAAGGCTTATCTTCATGGGTCATGCTTAAAGTGTCTCCTAAGAAGATGGGGTCGGGGGGATGTGGATGGGAAAGAACAGGAGATGGGAAGCGTGTCAGGGCTCCATAGCGCATCTACCACATTGCTAACACTCCATAATGTGAATAAGGGCTACGCTGAAAATGTTCAGCCTGAGGTCTGTGTGACACTACCCAAGGCAGCACAGACAGATGTTTCAAGGGGGGGAAACCAAACCCCCAGTGGTAACTCAAAATAAATCCTGTGTCAGGGGAAGGCAGACATCAGGCTGCTCAGATGTGACTACATCATCAGCACAAGTCTGAGACTCAGCCTAGAAGAGGAATGCAGGTGCCCACGTATGATGCTGGGGGTCTGGAGTGAACGGACTCTTGCTCCCAAGCAGAGCCAAGGACTCCCTCTTTGCCAAAGCCAGACTCACTTGTCCAAGAGTCTAAGGCCCATGCTGGGGACATGAGAGGGCCCTGTAATAGGGAAACAGGAAACTACAAGGAGGTTTCTGGTGCCAAGTTAATAACTCAGGCATCTCTGCCAGCACATTTTCTCTGAGATGAGTGTAACTGCAGAGGAGATATTTGTGTAAGGGAACCATTCAGATAGAGCCCCGGTTCCCTGCCTGTTTACTACTCTGTCCTATCCCTGCCCTTGCAGTAAATGCTCTTGTCATGAGTCTCCCCAGGAAATGGAGAAGAAATGAAGGAAGCCATCTCCACCCCCAATATTCCAAAAGCTTATAATACAGCCAACAGGTCTGGACTGTAGGGATCTGCCCCTGCTGGGAGGAAGGCTGCTTAATGCAGACAGCCAAAGAGATGAATATCACATCCACTGTGCATTCAGCCAGTCTTACCAGAGGCTCTCCTTGGACTCCAGGTTAGTGCTGTCAGATGAGAGAGGGCACTAGTCTGGCCAGAAGAGAGGAAGATGACCCAAAACACATGAACACACCAAGCGGGAGAGCCAAAGCAAAGTGAGAAAAGAGGAACTGAACACTACAGGCCTACACCCTTTTGCATGCCATTGCCCAGTCACAAGACTGAACAAAGCCCACTGCTTCTGACTCAAAGGGCTGCCCTAGGCAATGGAGGAAATCATATATACCCAACACGGCATCATGCAGAGAGCAGTCCAGCCTTTGTCACATTCAAAAGATCTCTGCATAAGTCAGTGAGTCTAAAGACCGTATCCAAGTCGTTCCTTTAGTCTAAGGTACTGCGCTTTTGGCTTAGCCCCCAGAGTTAAAAATCAGTAGATATTACAAGACAAGAGTAAGCCATGGGATCACCATAAGCCACTTGAGCACAGATGAGTTTCTGGGTGAGTCAGCTGTCATCTCAGAAGCTGATGGGTTAAGACGGATGGTTAAGTTTTGCTGGGGAAAAAGAAGTAATACTCTTTAAAGGACCAGGACTAGGGTATAAGTACAGGATAATGAAGGAAGCAGATAAAGATTATTAAAGACACATTCTGCCTTCCTCCTAGGTTTTCCTGAAGCCAGCTCTGCTGTGACACTCCAATGACATAATCCTACCACTTCAGACCTGTTTCATGCATCTGCAGAAGAACCTGTTTATGGCTCAGTCTCAACATAAATCAGATGTCATTAAGATTTATTTATAATACCCGGAAAGCGACTGTTCTCAACTGGCCCAGTTATAGGGCTCACCCAGAGCAGACAATCCAAACACCCCACCAGGCACCAGGGGGATGTTCCCCTTGGTATCGAGTAAGGCCCAGTCGAGTAAGGCCTGAGTAGTTGAGGGGCGTCTGCCAGCAATCTAGATGGCTCCCTGCTGCCAGACTCTCAACCCTGGCTTTCAGACTGAGAGGCGCAGGAAGAGCACAGAGAAATCAAGGTTTGAATCCAGTCCTTCCACTTATTACCTGGGTTCCCCTGGACAAAACTTACTCCACCAGGCCTCAGTTTCCTCATCTGTAAAACAGTGTCCACGGCTCACAGGTTCTTCATGAATGTAAGAGCATACGGCACATGGTAAATGCTCATCAAGGGACCGCTCTTGTCATGAAATGGCGCGCAAGACAGTGCCTGCACGTACCCAACTTTCCCCACATGTGGCTCGGTTCCCTTCTTCTTGCCTGGATTAGATCCTCTCTCAGGCTCCACATTCAAAGTCCCAATCAGAATTAAAGTTTATACACGACAGTAAGCTTATCAGATGGCTCTTCTACACCAGCATGAGAAGTTAACAAAAAGTGCACAGACCTTTTTCTTTTCCCACCCACTCCCCCACTCACTACTTAAAACACGGCACAGGGTCCTCACCCAGCCCAGCACAGACAGGCTGTAGGGGCAGGGGGCGGGGGCGGGGAATGACAACAAAATAAATATTTCAGCTCACCACTTTAGGGAAAAGATGCGAGAATTCCTTTAGGGGTTGTTTTTAATTTAAAAAACATTTGCTGTGAGACTATAGAGCCACTCCTCCCTAAAAATTATTTTTAGGGCCCTTGGCTGAAATCTATACAAAAGGAAAAAAAAAAGAAGTTAAAAAGAAGATGATAATTCTGTATATAAGAGTTTAAGAAAAGCCTATGGAACTACCTGTTTTATGTTCAGCTGGAAAGAGAAAGCTCTATTCCTTCTCAAAGTGCTTCTCCAATCTCTATGAAGTCTGATTTCTTTTTTATTTCACCAGCTTCACTCAGGTATCACTGACACATCACATTGTGTAATTTAAGGTATATAATGTGATGATTTGATACATGTGTATACTGTGAAATGTTTACCACAATAAGGTTAGTTAACACATCCTTTACCTCACATTAATTACCATTTTGCTATTGTTGTTATGATCTAAGTCTGATTTCTGCTCAGAGCCTGGTGGGATGAAGGATTCTGGTGGGTACTCAGATGCCTCTTCTAGCCCACTGATGAGGAAGGGCTCTGAAAATGGGGTTGGATATGGGGACCAAGGCCGGAACCACTGGTCTATAAGAAAGACAATATGATCACCCACTCAACTCTTACTCATTTTAAATGGCATGAATGGTCACAATGTGGCTGTAAAGGGCACTCTTGCTAGGGGTCAAAATGAGACTCTCAGATGAGGCCTAGCACAAGAATGTAAAAATCGTCTGGAGGAGGAAAGTAGAATAACTCCATGAATCTGACATAACTCCATACCAGAGGCTTTATTTTTTCTCTTTCATTCCAACTCCCCCCTCCCCTCTCGTCTGGTAAAGAACAGTAATAGCATTGAAATCCACAGATAATCCTTAAATCTCTGTGGCCGCTCCACTTCTAAACTCCTCCTTCACACTGACGGGTTTAACAGCTGCTAACAAGTCATAACAAGGACCTCTCTTGCTCCAGCCTGGAATCTCGATATCCTTTCTCTTTCCCTACTCAAATCGTACCAGCCTTCAAGTCTATGTCTTTCATGAGGGTGTGATGACCCTCCAGCCTACAGAGACTACGCATCATTCCCCCTCAGACTCTCAGAGTCTGGGTCCTGCCTGTAGGGCCCAGGGGAACTTAGCGATTATACTGTTCATGGGGGAGTGGTAGAAATGCAGGATCCTGAGGGCTGGTGAGACCAGGTGAGACAGAAGCAACCTAATTAAGAGAATATGCATGAAAACTGCCACGGAGGCAAGGCTAGAGGGGCAGAGTGGTATAGCCGGAGCAGCGAGCCACGTCCGTAAACAGGATCATTCATGACAAAGTCCAACCTTCAGAAGGTCCAGGAAAGCTAGGAGGTAGAGTGCAAGGTGGGCAGGGCTGAAGCATTCAGGAGGGAGGCGGTGAACATGATGGGCAATGGAAGGCGGTCCTGGCTGTGTGGTTCGGGGCAAAGCACCTGAAAGGTTCAAGAAAGTCACACAAGACTGGGCACGAAGCACGTAATGTGAAATCCATTTCCCTGGCATTGATTCCCGCCACCACAGGCATCTCTTGTGGTGCTATTAACCTGGTGTGAGGCTTGCCTTTTTCTCCTCTAGACAGCGAGCAGCCCCTCAAAGGCATGTACTACGACTTATCACAACTCAGATTAGCAGTTTTGTGTCTAAGACTTGTGAAATGAAGATAAGGGCTTTGCATTTTTCCTCCATTTCCTGTACGTCAATCACCTTCCCCTTGGTGAAGACAGTCGGAATTAGAAGGTTAAAAAAAGTGGGAGGAAGTCTAGACGCCCTGGGGTGGGATAATGGCTGGTTGGCTCCAGTGTAGGCAGGATACTCCTAAAGGCACTGCACGCCTCTCACAGTGATAACACAGACACTGCAGAAATGTACTTCAAGCTGCCCTGTGTTCATTAGCTTTGCTTTCATCTTGTTTTGGGTTGGTGTTGTTTAAGAATGTGGAAGTTTACCTGTCCCATAATCCTCTACTGATGATACTCCCAGACTGGCTAGAGGTGGCAAAAGGTGTGGGAGGAATCTTTGGAGCCACCCCTCCAGCTGCCTGCCAGTTGCTCTGGGACCCGTCATCTTTGCTCTGCTGGAGCAGAGCCTGGCCCCCTCCTCTAGTCGCCACTGCTCTCCCAGACGTCAGCCACAGGTTCACATCAAGCAACAAGCCGCGATTACAAACTGTGTGCCTGCTGGGAACATCTTTCTAGTGTCAAGCAACCATTAAAAGCACTTAAGGAAATCACAAGAGGAAGATGAGAAAATACTTTGGGGAGCTATAGTATAGGGAGGGCAGAAGGGAAAGCATCAGCTCACCTCCTGCTTTGGAGGGAAAAACAGGCCATAAAAAGCAAAATTGGTTTAAAAGAATGGGGCTTCCTTAGGAAAACTACAGAACATTGTATCTTTCAACCACTCTCCTGCTGGGGCCAAAACACTTCAGGGTGCCTGGGAAACCTTTTGCTAATACAGAGTAAAATGACTTTTTTTTTTAATTTTTTTTTTTTTTTGCAGTATGCGGGCCTCTCACTGTTGCGGCCTCTCCCGTTGCGGAGCACAGGCTCCGGACGCGCAGGCTCAGCGGCCA
>NC_041229.1:87727710-87731243 GCF_002837175.3 Physeter macrocephalus | reverse complement strand
GCATGTGGGATCCTCCCGGACCGGGGCACGAACCCGTGTCCCCTGCATCGGCAGGCGGACTCTCAACCACTGCGCCACCAGGGAAGCCCGTAAAATGACATTTTAAGCAACTATGTATTTTTAAAAAATTATTCAACGAGCATGTATTATAATAGGTACTCACATATAGTCTCTCATCCATTCTGTACTTCATCTTTGTGAAGAAGACACTATGATTCCCCATTTTACAAATGTGGAAACGGAGGTTCAGAGAGGTCAGTGGCTTGACCATGTTTGGCATTCAGGTTTATCTGACTGCAAAGCCAATATTCTTCCTACCAAAAAAAATGTTGGGCTGTGACTCCTTGCCAGGTCTGCATCATTCTGACTTACCTGTTGTCACGCCTGGGTTAATTAGGTACTAGCGTGGGTGGTCTGTAGAGCACACTGGCCTTTCCTGTCCACTGTTAATCAGTGGAAGAGTAAACCTATCTGTCTTAAGTGGGCTAACTGAGTCTCTCTGATGGAATCTTTCTTCAATCTCTAGGTGTCAATAACCATCTAAAAGGGAAGGACTGGTTCTGAGATAAGCAGATAATGCAACCTTGGGAAAGTCACTTTCCTCTCTGAGTTTAGTATCCTCATCTGTACAATGGGTCTAATAAAACCTATGTAATACTAAATAAGTCACCTTATTAAAATCCTTAATATTACATCTGGCACAAGGTAAATACTTTATAAATGACAGCTATTATTGTAATTTCTATTTTATTTCAGATCAACAGTTTTGGAAAATACACAGGTTTAGCATCAATTTGTTCCCATTCAGTAGATGCTGTTTATTGTTGAAAATTTTTTTTAAATCTTGAGTCTGTTTCATACCTAAGAACAACTATAACAAAAGAATGGCACTGGTCACGCCTGGGTTAATTAGGTACTAGCGTGGGTGGTCTGTAGAGCACACTGGCCTTTCCTGTCCACTGATTAAAGGAAGAGTAAACCTATCTGTCTTAAGTGGGCTAACTGAGTCTCTCTGATGGAATCTTTCTTCAATCTCTAGGTGTCAATAACCATCTAAAAGGGAAGGACTGGTTCTGAGATAAGCAGATAATGCAACCTTGGGAAAGTCACTTTCCTCTCTGAGTTTAGTATCCTCATCTGTACAATGGGTCTAATAAAACCTATGTAATACTAAATAAGTCACCTTATTAAAATCCTTAATATTACATCTGGCACAAGGTAAATACTTTATAAATGACAGCTATTATTGTAATTTCTATTTTATTTCAGATCGTTTTGGAAAATACACAGGTTTAGCATCAATTTGTTCCCATTCAGTAGATGCTGTTTATTGTTGAAAATTTTTTTTAAATCTTGAGTCTGTTTCATACCTAAGAACAACTATAACAAAAGAATGGCACTGGAAGCACAGACAACTTGAGTTGAAGAAAGAGAGCCATACTGTCTCTGGTCCTTTCCCTTTCTGTTCAGACATCTTAGAGCAGACTATAAGCACAGGTATTTAGAGACTAGAAACTTATGCTATATACACATATGGCAGGAACCTTGAGCACTTTAGGAGGCGAAAGACATGTGTAGGATGAATTAATGCAAATGGCTTTGCTTCTAATTACACAGTCCCCTGAAGGCACATTTGCTAGAGGAACTCTCTTAAGATGGGCAGCTCCTGGGGAGGGCAGTTCAGGCTGGTTCCCTGGCTTGCCAGCCATCTTAATTGAGCAGGGAGCAGCGAACTGAAGGAGAATCAGGCTGACACTGTGTCCTTGCCCTTGCTCCTCACTCTGACCCCAACAGGGGCACAAAGACCCAGAGGTTCTTCGTGGGTTTTAATCTCCTGTACTCAAAGCTGCTCTGGTGGTAAACTGCATCTTCTTCTCTCTGTCCATGGAAACCTGAAGCCACTGCTGCGGGAGACGGCTTCTATCTGCATCCTCATTTCTGCACCCCTTTCAGAAAGGCTTTCTAGGTTTGAAGCAAGACTAAACCCTGCCCCAGGGCAAAAGTAAACTGTGCTTCAAATCACTGCCCCTGAGGAAATGGTGAACGATTTTTCTCTTACTGTTTTACCGCTTTTCTTTTAGAGGATACAGCAAGCCATTCCAGTCATTTGAATTTGCAAGAATGGAGAATTTGGGACTCAGAGACTCAACTCAGAGCTAGATTCATTTGCATTTTAACTAATCCCCTGAACAGTATATTTGGTTCTACAGAACTTCCTGTAAAATGGTAGGCTTTTCAGTATAGGACAAGTGCTAGTAGCTTTTTGGCGTGAAGGAAGGAAAGAACAATAACTTCTTTAAGGTTATTGCACTGGTCTTAACTGGGCTTATATCTGTAGGTAGATTTGGGGAAACTAGTCTCTCAAGTCTGTCTTTCAGGTATTGACAGAAGAGTCAGGTGATGCAGTATGTAAAAATTAAGCCTCCAGAGACTCGGAGGAAACAGAGAAGGACAGACATTGAAATTCCACAGCCTAGTTTTTAGATATTTTCAGCAATAAAAAGCTGGTGAGATTTAAGATTATTTAGAGACCTAGAAAGACATTTTGCTCTCCCCCAAGCGAAATTTTAGAGTCTTGCTTGCCCTTTTTTGTTAAAGGCAAACCCAAACATTTCCAGACCCCCTAATGAATTGCATATTGCAAATGTGTGTACAAACACACAAGCACACATGCACACACCCATACCCATTCTAAATTCAGTTTGCAAGCTCTACTCCTTTAATTTGCCTTGCAATCACTAAGTCAGTAATCCTAAACTGAGTAGCCAATTTTTATTAATGGGCAACTCCTGCATATCTAAAAGACTTAGCTGGAATAGGTATGGTATAAAAATGTAGGATTTTACAGAAATTTAGGATACTCTTACATTCTGTAAACCACCACATCACCTCCTTTTAATTTCTAGAACCTTCGAATGAGGACTCACAATATTGGGCCTCACAGGTTATCTTCCAGGTACCCTTTAAGGGCTGAGATCCCAAGCCTTGGAAAGGATATGTCTGTCATAGATATATCTAAAAAGATATCACCCCAAGAACCCCCTGCAGGCTGCAGGCTAAATGTCTGGCACCTTACGGCCCACATATTGTTTCAAACATAGGGGAGGCCGTTTCTCACATAGCTGGATACCCCAGCCTCTCTGCACGAAGGGGCTACATTCTGCCACAATCTGGCGTTTCAGACTCTGTGACTATTTACCATCCCTCTACTTCACAGACAGACTCTCATCATAAAGATCAGGTCACATAACTAACCCCAAACTGAGCACATTCTGCTCCCTGGTTGGCCTGTCTCACTATTTACCCTCAGAGTCAAAAAGGGTGTGACCGTGTGTGGCTGACTGATGGGGTGATTTGCTGGTACCAAGCATATCAACCTTGCTGGCTGTGCACATGAAGGCAAAAAGATCTTGGGGTACCCCCAAACCTGGTTCCCTCAATCAGCAAGGCTTTCCCTCTGCCTTTCTAACAACATCTGACTGTAATTTGTGCCCATTAAGTAGGCCCTTCTAGGGGCTTCCCTGGTGGCGCAG
>NC_041229.1:87710988-87727360 GCF_002837175.3 Physeter macrocephalus | reverse complement strand
GTGCCCCGCAACGGGAGAGGCCGCAGCAGAGGGAGGCCCGCGTACCACAAAAAAAAAAAAAAAAAAAAAAAAAAGTAGGCCCTTCTATTCCTAAGGAAACCTGCTTGCGCGGGTTTGCTGATGTGCACAGCCCATTACTTCCAATGTGCCCTTCCAGGAAAGGGCCTGACTCCCACTTCTGGCACACAATTCATTCTGTCCCAAATATCCTATCTGCTGCATGAATGCAAAAACATATGCACACACACAGGGCATCCCTCATTTTCTCTGGAGTAATGGGAGCCTGGGCAATACTTTAAGTATTCATTTACCCACATAAATTAGAATGGAGCATTGAAAACACCAGTGACATCTACACAGATACAAAATGTATTCATTATGGTCGGTGCTATTACAATGACAGGAAATGCATTCCTAATGGCAGGACATTTGAAATAATGTGTTGCTGGATTCTGTGTCCATAAAAGCAGTAATGAAGAAACAGGAGTGAGTCAAATAAAAGGAGTAAGAGGGGCACGGGGGATGAGGTCTGGGCAATGTCAGTGAGACGGCACATCCACTGGATTCACGGGAAGAGAGTTATGATAGTTTAAAGGTAGGAGAGGCGAGAAGGGCATCTGGCTGACATTCTGGAGAACTGAGGTTTGAATCCTGGCTCTGCTATACGCCAGCTGTGTGATCCTGGGCAAGTCATGTCAATATCCAGGCTGCTCACTTTTAAAAGGAGAGAGCTACCTCACAGGACTGCATGAGGAGGACATGAGAGAGCATATGTAAAGTGCTCAGCTACTCTGGTGGGTAAAAAGCATATGATCAACATTAGCTTTCCTTTTTCTTCTGGTTATCACGAAATAAATGCACGGCTCTGTAATTTCAGGCATCATCTAGCTCTCTGAATCTCCAAATCCAAGTTTCTTCTTCTGCAAAGTGGAGCTTATAACACCTGCTCTCCCTACTGTGTGAGCTTATTATGAAGAGCAAGTGAAATGGAATGTTTGGCATATACTACTGATTGGCTGACTTAGTCATTCTCAACTCACTCTCCCTGCTGCGTTCTATTCTGGAGTGTGGAAGGGTTAAATATGTGCACACCAAGCCTGTACTGCAGTGGGGGAATGGGGACACGGATGGAGCCCAGTTCAAGACTGACACAGAAGGATAAGTCTTCCGGTGGTGGGCGGGGGCTGTGTGCTGGGAAAGCGTTTACTTTTCTGATTAATACCGACATGGCCCTTCTTTTGACCCCTTCTCCATGCTTGAACATGGATATGACACCCAAAGCTGCAGCCCTTTTTCAATCATAAGGCAACAAGCACGAAGGAAAAGCCCAGGGAGTCTCAGAGGCACATGGCAGTACTGACATCATTAGCCACTGAACCAAAGCCAGCAGTCACCTCCCTCCACACTTATTATGTGAAACAAATAAACCTTTGTTTGCTTAAGCTACTGATACCAGAGTTCTCTCTTACTCAAAGCTGAGCACAATTCCGATACAGTGCATTAAGTACTCCGGAGAATTAAAAGCCCTATATATATAAAGTTCACGATCTTCCCTCTGCCAAGAAGTTCATTCCCTTGGACCCATCTGGCTAATTTATATATATATCCTTTAAGCATAGGTTTAGTAGTATCTCTTCTAGGAAGCTTTCCAAGACCCTATCCCTCACATTTTTCCCACCCTTTGGACTTCTCAAAGCATTCCATAACACCCCTATCAGTGCATGTTACACTGCTTTGTAATGATTCATTTACTTGTCTCTTTGCTCCACCAGTTGCTTAAAATGTCTCAACAGCAAGGATCCCTATTTTAGCCATTTAAAAAATTTCGTAGCACTTGTCATAATACCTGGCACACAGTAGATAACTCATTAAGGATTTGTTGAAATACTGAATAAACCAACGAAAGAATGACCTGAAAGGGCATGAGGTAAATGATAGCCTGTGTAGCCTTAGTATCCATTCATATTTTTGAAACACTGCAAATAGCTTTCTAATTCCTATTACTACTTTCAGGGTATCTAGGTTGGGAAAGCATAGGTCTAGACAGCGATTTACCATTTTCAGTCATTCCACTTGATCCTTATTTGAGTTCATGACATTCCCTTATTCCAGCCACCTAAATTATTTTCTGCTGTGTATTTACTGAGTCCATACTTATCTACACAAAACTAATTTTATTTCCTTCCTTGTTGTTTTAGAATTTACGCTTGTGATAACCAAAGACATCCTGGGAATAAATGTTATTTGGCACCAAAATAAATGTTCACACCATCCAGCAGCTCCCTTCCTAGGTGTCTTGAGTTCTGTCTGTGTGACTGGAGCTTCCGGAGGCATCCTGCTGTCTCTGCCGTATCTGTGTCCTTACCATCCTTGAATGCACAGTGTGCAGGTCCTCAGGCTGAGCCTAAAGTATGTGGTTCTCCAGCAGGAAACAGATGTAAACTCTCGTGTCCTCTCTCTTCCAATAAAGCCAGCTTGTCTCCATTACTTGTACAGATCACAGCCTTCTTGAAGTAACATTACTAATCCCATTGCAAAATATCCAGAAAAATGCAATATTATGATTCAGATTATAAATCAGAAGCATGTCTATTATTAGGCTCATTACATGAAAAAAGTCTAAAAGGTGAAGCGGTCTCCCTGTGACAGTCGCCAGTGGCCAGCCTCAAGTCTGAACTCCCGTTCCCTCTGCCTCTAATGCTCACCATGCCCATTTTTGCTTGGCTGGCCCCTTTGTTCAGTCTGGTTTCAGCTCAAAAGTGACCTCCTTCGCCCTTCTTTGAACACCTTATCTGTAGCAGCTTCTTCTCCCCAGCTCCCTTCTATCGAGTCACCCTGTTTCATTTCCTTTCTAACACTGCTATCTGAAATTATTTTCTTTATTTAGTGGTTTACTAGTTTTTTGTCTATCTCTTCCCACTTGAATTAAATTCCACCGGAGAAGGGATCTCATCTGTCTTGTTCGCCCCGTATCCTCAGCAACAAGAGCTGTGTCTGGCATAATACAGATGCTTAATAAACTGTGTTGAAAATGAATAAGAAGGAAATGGACAGTGTGTATTCACTCAGTGACTCCATTCTGCTGCCCTTTACTTGAGTTTCCCTTTGGGAGTGAGGATGAAGATGGGGTTGAGGGCTATCATGAATCCTTAGAGGTGGTGAGGTTAGCTTTGGGAGGCTACGTGGAGTTACAGAAAGAGCTAGAGTTCTGGTTCTGCCACTTTACTAATTGGAACATGTCCCTTACTCTCTCTGAGCTTCAGTTTTGTCATCTGAATGGTAAAATGTTTCAGAAGATCAGTGTAACAATTAAATGAGACAGCGATGGCACATAGTAAGTAAGTTAGCTCCCCTCTGCCCGTCCCTTAAGGCTGGAAAAAGAGGAAGTAGTCCAGGAGCCCCGGGAAAGTGGTCTAATGCTTCTTCCCATTCTAGCAGTCTCCTTAGCAACCGCGACGATTCTTCACGGAGATAATGTCAACCTGCTGTATCATGGAGGTTAGCCCACAGGCCAATTTTGAAGTCCTGAGTATATTCTCAAAACCTGAGCATGAGTCTACTTTGAAAGATTATTGGAAATTTATTCCTCTCCTCTCAACCTTACATCAACTTACATTAAACTGAGGCTGATGTTATTCCACAGAGGTAAGCTTATAAACCTGTTTTAAAGAGCTTTGGGTACTGATCCTGCCACAACGTGTGCTTCTTGTAGCCTCATCAAAATCAGACATTCAAAGCCATCAAAAATTTGTGGTCTCCAGGCCTGCTAGAGACACTTCTGGTGACATCTTCTTTGACAGATATTTACTTGTTTGAACACATTTAATTCCTTACACTCAATTTATTCTACCCATTCATTTGTTAATTCAACATGCATGAACTGAGTGCCAGCTTCATGTTTAGCCCTAGTAGTAAGAGCAACTATATCCTCGCAGTTATTAAATGCCAAACACTGTGCCAAACCCCTTATGAGCATCAGGTCATTCAATCATTTCACCCCACGGGCATTACGATTATCCCCATTTTACAGACAAGAGAGCTGAAACTGAGGAGTTTACAGAAACTGCTTATGTGGACAATTAATGGTGGCCAGTACTTTAACCTAGGTCTTTCTGACACCAACCCCATTCTGTTTCACAATACTCTAGCAAGCAGGTCTTGAAAATGCACTTGGTACTTATCAGGGTCCTAGATACATTCATGAATTAAAAAGAAACAAGGCTAGACTACATGACCTTTCTCACGGTAGGCACTCCATCTTATTCTTCTTTGCATTCCCACCCCCTTAAACAATAATGAGAATGTGGCTCCTGTTTGCAAATATGTAGTAGAGCCAAATAGACAAGTCTGCATGAAAGACCTTCAGAAGAAGCCCAAGACACAAAACTGTACAGGGTACAAAATGTGTGAGTGATTATAGCTAGAGAATGGGTTTTACACTATAACCAAGCAACAAAATGAGGAGACTGGATTAGCCTGGGCATTAGAGACTCAAATGCTTACAGGGGCCTAGTAGGTAATATGAATGAATGAAGTGAATAAATTGGGCCAGGTGGAGTCTGGTAAATTGCAAAGAACATACCCCATCTAAGGAGCCAGCTGGTCAATGTCATGGGTAAATACAGATCCAGAATTGCCAGAAATTTTGAATTTCCAAAAGAAGCTGAAAAAAATCTGCTTTTTCATGTGAAATCTTTCAATTTTTAAATGCTGGTCAGTAATTCATAAATTGAAAAAAATACTTTATGAGGCAAACAAAACATATCCTTAGGCTAGATTTGGCTGATGACCCATCAGTTTGTGGTTTTTGAATTAGACTGTATTTCATAATCTTTTCATCACCAAGGATCCCCAGGTACCCTCCAAAGGCTTCAGAATTTGAAACTCTAACATACAACATTTTTGAATATTTAACTAGTTTTCTTGCACCAATTAAATAATCAATAACTGACAAATTAGGTCACCATGGGGCGAAAACAGCTAACATAACTCTGCCCTGTTGCAGTTAAATGTAAGATTTCCCACTACAAGTTTTGAAATATTGAAAATAGTTCATAGACTTTTATTTCTATCTTCATAGGTCCTCCTGGGGTCTGAAGAGCCCAGTTAGAAATTAAACATGTAGATTTCTCAGATCTGGTGACAGTGAGGCATAGTGGGAAAACGTGGGAACTGGAGTCAAACAGAATTGGGTCGAATCCTAGCTCTTCAACTTAGTAGCTGAGTGAAGGTCAATAAATTATTTAGCATCTTTTACTTATTTGCAAAATGGGAATAATTTGTGATCCATGTTTTTCTCTTACCATCACCATCTAATTAAAAGAAGCATCCCAGGTAACAGCCCACTTAATACCATTATGATGATTCAAATAGCTCCAGCTCACAAATGAACAAAACAAAAGGTCATCTATCATGAACAGGAGCTATGATGACATGCACACTGATGGAGGTACAGCACACCTATGACCTTCTATTACACCTTTCATCCAAGGAACTCCAAGTGCTTGGTGACAGCCCGAAATTAGAGCTGGAGAACCAGAAACTTGGTGTGTTTATGAGTCTTGCCTAAAGTCGTGCCCTGCCTTAGGTGAGCAGATACCAGAGGGTCTACGCCTTAGTACCTCTTGCTAAATAACAAAAAAAACTGCATCTTTGTTGCCACCACTAACATAGGTATTAATAACTGAACTCATCACTATAGTGCTTTATTATTCACAAAATCACTCTCACAAAATCATTCAACACACATTTATCATGTGCTCCTCACAAGCACCCAGGCTGGGGAGGCACAAGTCAGCCCCATTTGTTGTGAATCAGACAACAGGTTCTAAGAAGCTGGAACTAGTTTATGGACGCCAAATTAGCAAGAGACGGAAGTAACTCCAGTGACTTCACATTCATGGTTTTTCTCATTAACCCGACCTATAAGAGGCCACAGCAAATGAGAAACGGGTGCTGTTAGGAGCCACGGGCTAGTTGAGTGAGCACTATTCTGTTTATCTGTGAAATGCTAGGTGTATAAGAAATGGAACTTGTTCTGGGATGGACAAGAGATACAGGCACTTAGGGGCGCTCTGTTGCCTAACTATAAAAAACTCTGTTAAGAAAAACTAAATTGTCATCTTAGATTACACACTAGTTTGCCTCTGTAGGGTTGCAGAGCAGAATACTGTTCAATTGTGCTTACCTTTTCCAATTTACCCTCCTGGCCTGCCCCCACCTGGGAGAAGAGAAGCCCTACAAAGCACATGACTCCTCTGCCTCCCTGCCCCCCAACCTTTCCTACAGTAACTGACTAGACAGGCATGACCACCTAACTCAAGGGCAGCTAATTAATAGACATGAATTGGCTATATTTTCTCTTGGGACTGTGGCGAGGCCATGTTGAATCCTGCATCAGAAAACTGCCATATAGCAGGGGCCAAAGTGCTGCCAGGACAAGCCGAAATTATAAGGAAAGCAAACAGAGGATGCTGCTCTGTGGGGTGGAGAGTAAAGCAAGAAGGAGAAAGAGACAAAGAAAGAACAGAGACTTGAGAGAGCAACTTGTGGTCTTAACCAATTCCCACGCCTATGCCCATCAGGTACAGAAAGACTTCCTTTGATTGGGTCCTGTGAAATGCACCATGTCCTTTCCATACCCCACTGTGTTACCTGAGCTAGTGTGGGTGGATTTCTGTTCCTTACAATCAAATAGTCTCTGATTAATACAATAAGAAACAGGAGCCATAGTTATATCACAGAACAACTAAAAGAGTAAGAAATGGCTAAAAAAAATTTAAATCTTTCTTTTAGATCATACAGAAAGAGAAGCAGAGAATGAATGAATGAATGAGTCTTCAAAGTTGTAAAGTCTCTAAATTATGGCTGCCTCAAAATACTCCAAGTTTATTTCCATTATATCTATACTCTTTTTAGATATCTATACTCTTTTTAGAACGAAAAGGATTAAGTGTTGGCAAAGCTCTCTTCTTAGAAAATAAAGCACAATGCTGAGGACTTAAACAGTGATACAGTACATACTTTCCCCTCGCGAACCACAGTTCAAAATTCCCTTGTTACTCACAGAGCGTACAGTTATCATGTCCATTCTCCACCTGCCATCAATCAACTTACTGTTGTATAGCTCTGTTCAGGGCACTGGTTCAAACGGGTCAACAACTGTGAAATCTTCTCTGATTCCCTAGGAAGAATTAGTTACTTTTTATTCTGCTTCCCATTGCACTTAACACATCTCTCTATGTGGGTTCTCATACTGGTGTATTATAATTCTTTGCTCATTTCTCAATTGGACTACAAGTGCTTTGAGGGCAGGGCCCATGGCTCATTCTTTAACCCTGTTGTGCCTCGCACAGTGTCTGACTTACAAGCTGGTGGAATAAATCAAGGCTCATTAACTTTGCCTCATGGGAGACTTCCTAGAAACAGTAATTAAGATTAAAAATTTTTTGTAACAAATCAACTGGGGTTACACAACTACGCACACAAATTGTGTTTAACCATTTCAACTGAGTTAGCCTATAATTTTAGTTTCAAAAGAAGTACCAAAAGTATGTCAGAATTTAAATACCTGCTGAAAAGCTGCATTGCAAAACACTGCATGGAGCTGGGGATAGGAAGGAGGTTAAACACCTCAAACTGTTAAGTACAGCTCTCATCTTTGGTGAGCTCAGACTGTACCATTAATTTAATACTGAAAATTCAAAGTAATCATTTAATTAAAATGACCACATGAAAAAAGTGCTGAACCCAGCATTTTGGCTGAAGTGGTTAAAATGCCAGGATACAGAGGTGGACTGAGTTTCCTGGAAACAAAGTTTATGGGACAAGCAGACACAGGTTGTTGGCAACTCAGCTTTGTAAACTACTTCTTATGATGCACGGTGAAACACTCAACTCTTTAATAACTGCACTTTCCTACTGGCAAAGCTGAGGGAGGGGGATAGGAAGCCATTAACAAGTGTGAGGTGATGTTGAAAGGGTTCCGCTGAAGAACCCATGGTGTCATTTGTTCACCGTATTCTCCACTTTCAAACAAGGAGAGCAGAGACTTAAGGAGCTAAACTATGATCAAGGTACTACTTTTGTTAGTGGAGACCCAAATAATAGAGTGCTGAGATTTCGAGGCTACAGTAGGTGCCTCCCGCCACCTCTCCCACTAAATTAAAGTTATCTGAATCCCAGGGAAGGAGCAACTTGACTTACTCATCTAGCCATTGATGGAGAAGTTGGAACAAAGACCTACCTGGGTCCAGGAGAGACAATTCCTTCCTAATCTGCTTATTGCAATGGAGAGCAAAGAGCAAGGAAGGTCCATCCTGCCTGAATCAAGTGATCCAAGAAGCAAAGGAGAAGAAAGAAAGATACGGCCATGTTGTTTTTTTCAATGCAGTGCCTGTTACCACATTAACCCTGCACAACAGAGAAGAGAGGCCAAATGACTACCAGACTCTCACCAATCAGACAAGTTACTCCTCTTCCCACGGGAAGGAGTAAAGGATAAAAGAGAGACAGAAGCATGCCCTTGAGAGGGAGGAAGAGTGGCAGAAATTTCTGATTCTGTGCATATGTGGTATGTGGTGGGTGAGGATAAGGTTTCTCTTCAGACACCCAGGCTGACATTGTGAAGGTATTATCATAACGTGAAATACACTGGAAGAAGCGTAGAAAGATTCCAGGATACCAAAAGATGCTGGAGAAACGTTGTGCATAAGGCTACATTAGTCCCATGACCTCAAGGCTCTATGTGTTCCCAAGGACCCCACTTTGGAGATGAAAAATAAATTCTATCTCCTTTTCGGATTCACAACAAACTCAAGGAGAAAGTGACCTCCGAGCAAAGGCAAAGAGGAAAGGCACACAACCCAATGGGCTGAGACAAATGCAAACTGGAGTCACTATAACTTCTTTCTCTCTAAGCCAACCTTCCCTCCCATTAGCATCACCCCCAGTAGTCTGTGGTCTCCTAAGACAAAGACTCCGGAGCCTTAGCGCCAGAGAGGGATAGAGCTAGAGGGAACCTCAGGGGTCACATCAAATTCAGGTCTTTCATTTTATAAATGTTAAACTCAAGCCCAGAAAGGTTCAATGACTTGCCTGAGTTTATATAACTAAGTAGCAGCAGAGTGAGGCTTGGAAGCCAGTGCTCTTGATTTAGCTCTATCTTTCTCTTTTATTTCTCAAATACAGCCACTCACTAAGTCCTCTCCAGTCCCCACACCCATGTTTCCCCCACCTATTCTTTTCTCCCCACTGCTACTGTTCTAATCCAAGCCTAGAATCCTAGAACTTCAAGATCTTTCATGTGAATCACAGCAACGATATTCTAATCTTGTGGACCTTCAGGACTCTTCTCTCGATCTGAAGTCACTTCTCACTTGCCTCAAAAGTGATCCCCTGCTCACTGGGGTGGGTTGCACCGTTTTGTCCCTGCTCTTTTCCCCTTGCCAGCATGTCCCATGCAGGAGCTGCTCTTTAGCCTTGGTCCTAGAATGAAGAAGAAGGGAGCAGAGCTAAAGCTGATCCACAGTGGACATGCAGTATGTGAGAGAAGTAAATGTTTGCTGCTGTCACTCAGATTTCAGGAGCACTGACGTATCCCATGCAGTTAGAACAGTGCTTTGCTCAAAGAAGGCACTCAGAAGATTTTTTTTTTAACTGAATGAATGAATGAATGATCTCACTAATCCTCACAGTAATCTTATTTTAGATACTATTATCATCTTCATATTGCAGATGAGAAAAGCAAGGCCTAAGGAATTTAAATAGTAGGGCTAAGGTTATATAGCTAGTAGGTGATGAGGCTGGAATTCAGACCCAGAACCTCTGACCCCAAAGCCCACATTCTTTAACCAGTGCATCACACTAATTCTGAGAACTCTTAAAACTGCTGGAGTCTAAAATACACATTCAGTTTTTAATTACGTATTATCTTAAAGCTGTCTGATTATTTCATATATTATATCATGCCTTGATATCCACAGGGAATTGATTCCAGGATGCCGCTCAGATACCAGAATCCATGATGTGCAGTCCTTTATTTATATATAATGGGGTAGTACAAACATATAATCTTCTGACTATCCTCTGCCATTTCCCCCTGGTTGCAGGCAAAGATTCCCTCCTAAAGACTTCTTTACTGACTGATGATGGTTGATTCAGGACAAGAGCTCACCCTTCTTACTTCCAGTTCTCAGGGAGTCAGAAGGCTGGCTTGAGCACTCCTCACCTTGACTCAAGAGCTCCAGAGGCAAAGACTGAATTGTAAACAACTTTCAGGTCTGATGGAGATATAACTTTTGAAGGAGTAGATCACTTCCTTCTTCCCAGATGTCAGCCCTATCACTCAAAGGCAGGGAGGAAGAGAAATGCCTTCTAGAAAGATTGCTTTAAGAGAAGAAAGAGGAAACAGTCAGGCCTCAGAAAAGCAAGAGTCAGCACAAAAAAATCTGTTTATTTTGGGAACTATCTCAGGATGATACATTTGAGTTCGCACCCTGCTTTTCCAGACAGCAAGCAGCCTGCACTACTGCTGGCTCAGACAGGCCGCTGTTCTCCAGCCTCATCATGGACAAGGCACACAAGTCTGCAGCTGAAAGGGTGGCCACTGACATGAAAGCACCTCTGCAGCCCATCACTTGCTAAGGACAGGGAAAGAGCACTGCCCAAATCTCTCCACAGTCCTGAGTACACAGTTTGCTCCATCCAAAGCTCTCACTGCTGCATCCCTACCCTTCTCAGAAGGCTCACACAGAGCAGACAGGGCATTTGTGTAGCTGTAAGTGAAAACAGCAAAGAAACTAGCCTGGAATACTTAGATTAAAACCCTTCTTTAGAGCAGGTGTACATGGGTGAACTTTTATTTTTTTAATATTTATTTACTAAATTATCTATCTACCTACCTACCTACCTACCTACCTACCTACCTACCTCAGTGTAAGCCTACAGTGGTGATTTGAGAAGGCAGTAGAGACAGTTGGCTAAGAATACAGACTCTACAGCCACCTACCTACCTACCTACCTACCTACCTACCTACCTCAGTGTAAGCCTACAGTGGTGATTTGAGAAGGCAGTAGAGACAGTTGGCTAAGAATACAGACTCTACAGCCAGATGGCTTTGGTTCAAACCCTGGCGGTCTATCATTTACTGGCTATGTGACCTTGGGCAAATTATTTGGTCTTTCTGTGTTTCATTTTCCTCATCTGGAAAATGGGGATAGTAACAGCCTCTACCCCTATGGGGCTACTATAAGGATTAAATGAACTCATGACACGTAACACTCTTAGAAAAGTGCCTGGCACACAGTAAGACCTCAATCGGTGTTGGCTATTATGGCCATGATCATTATTATCTAAAGAAGAGCCAAGGATTCATGAGTCCTTGTCAGTCATTTTCCAAGTCTGGAACACAGCAAAGTACTGCTCATGTATATAGTTATCAAATAGTGTAACAGACTTGCTATGCCTACTCCTGAGATAAAGAAAAATCAAGTACAGATGCTGCCATTCAGAAACTCACAGGCTGTTGGTGGATAACAAAGGCAGATTCACAAATAACAGCTGCAGGTAAATGACCCGCACAAGGTGACAGACTTGAGAATATAATCAAGTGAAACTAAGGTTTTCCTATTCCAAACCAGGGTTCTCTCTACAACTCTGAAAACAGGTTTTGCATAGCTATTTGTTTATTCAAAAATTAACTGAGTCCCTATAATGTTCTAGGCACTGACAGTACAGTGGTGAAAAAGACAAAGCTTTTAACCTCATAACATTTATTTTCTAGTGGGGAAGAAAGAAAATAATAAGTTAAATACATAATACATTTTCATGCAGTGATAAGTATATGCAGAAAACCAAAGCAGGTAAGGAAGGAATGAAGGTCTGAAGAGGCAACATTTCAGCAGAGGCCTAGATAATGTGAGAGAATGAGCCATGTGAAGATCTGGGGATAAGCATCAGGTGGAAGGGAACTCAAGCACGAAGGCCCTGAAGTAGGAAGGAATGTGACCTCTGCCTGAAGGAGAGTAAGAAAGCTGCATAGCTGGAGTGAGCAATGGGGTGAGCAGGAGATGTGAGGATGGTGGGAATCTCATCTTGTGTGACTTTATAGGTCCTCTTCCCCCCAGGTTACTCTGAAGCAAGTTCCAGACATGATATAATTCATACTGGAGCATTCTAAATAGAATAATTACATGACTTCCTCTGTATCCTAAAAGATCATTCTAGCATCTATGTGAACAATGGAATGGAGGGGTTACAGTGAGGGGAAGGATGAGTAAGAGCGGCAATGAGGGAACGACAGCAAAATTCTTGGAGAGAAATTATGTGGCCCAGACCAGGATAGTGAGAGTGGAGGTGAGAAGTCCTTGGATTTGATGTATAGTTGAGGGTAAATCTGACAAAATTTGCTGATTAATTGGATTTGGAATGTGCAGAAAAGAGAGATATTGAGTATGACTCTTAGGTTACTGGCCTGAGACAAGATGATGCCATTTACTGCAAAGGAGAAGTCAAGGTCAGAAGCATGCTGGAGAGGGAGGAGAAAGAGTTATGTTTTGAACAAAAGCAGCTATGAGAGCAAAGGCACAGGATGTATAACAAGAAGGCGTCACTCCAAGTCCTGACTCTTGACACTCCTAGCTCTAGCTGGGCCACCTTGGACAGGTCACTTACTCTCATTCAATCTCCTCATCTATGTAACATGGGGAGAGCAAAACCACCTCTCAGGTTTGTTCGAATAAGGAAATGAGACGTCTGTGTACACCCTGTAAATTGTAAAGGTGCTGAATCAAGGGTAAACTTCTTGTTTCCTTTGTTATGGCTGATAAATATTTGTTTAAATGACTCATACATGAACCTCAGGTTACAAACACAATTATGTCTTAACAAATAACATTATGAAAAGACAACTTTATATCATCCAGTTCTGTTTTGCTTGTTTAATGCTTATACTTTCAAAGGGTATAGAGCATCATTTACATTTCTTATTTGCATATCTTACTATCACTCATGTAGGTTATCGCATTTGATCCTTAATATAGACAGAGTGGGTGCTATGGCCCCTAGACGACTGATGAGAAAACTGAGGGACAGAGAAGTACTATCAAAGGCCTGACATCCTAGTCTTATTGCCTTCCTCTCTTGGTCTGTAAGTCAGAATACTGCAATCCTGGTGTATAATCCACTTGGCATCAGGGCCTGGTCATATCAGGGAAATTTCTGACACAGAATGCTGAGCACCTCCATGACCACTGGTAAAAAAACCAAACACAACTGCTTAGATGCAGCACTTAACAGTTTGCAAAATACTTCTATATATATATTTTCTTAGTTCCCCCAGCCTGTGGTAGGCATATGATAGCTATTAGATGTAAGAGGCACTATCGTGCAACAGAAAGATACGCCCACTTTATACACTGACTTAAAAGAGGAAAAATGCTATTGCTCTGTATTGCTTTGTATTTAGTAATGTTCCTCGTCACTGTCTGTTTCAGTCATTCATTCAACCAATATTTGAGGGTCTACTCCATACTAGGCAATGTGCTGGGTGCTTGGTATACACTGGAACTAAAACTTTTTTATTGTTAAAAAGTGACACGAATTATGTTATTAAGACGAAAAGAACAAAAAACTTATTTATGATGGATATTTTATTTTTGAATGGAATCACAGACATCCAAGTTTCATTTTCATGTCAATTAAAAAAAATATATCCCAGTGGCCCTCTCTAGACTTTTTTTTGCCAGGAATGTGTACCAGTTTCAATTATTTGTACCTCTGATAGCTACACTCCCATTTGTATTAGACATAAATTACATCAACAGCAGTACAGAAATGGTTCAGAAGACCTAGTTTTTTGGAGAACAACAAGATTTCAACCTAAGAGATGTGGACTCTTACTATATATTGCCTTACATTTCTTTTTTTTTTTTTTTTTTTGTGGTACGCGGGCCTCTCCCGTTGCGGAGCACAGGCTCCGGACGCGCAGGCTCAGCGGCCATGGCTCACGGGCCCAGCCGCTCCGCGGCATGTGGGATCCTCCCGGACCGGGGCCCGAACCCGTGTCCCCCGCATCGGCAGGCGGACGCGCAACCACTGCGCCACCAGGGAAGCCCTGCCTTACATTTCTTATACTCTCTTTCTAGATGGCAAATCATCAACTGTAGGTCTCAACATCTAGCAGACGATGAGCCACATCCAATTGAGGAACAGTGTTTCTAAAGGATATTTATGTGATAGGGGTTAAACGATCCTTATGGTCAATAAGTTTGGAAATGCTGGGTTAAACAAAGTGAATAAGTCTCATTATCACAGGACTGATCGAAGACTTTATTAGACCATGGTACTTGTGGAACTTCAAGAGGTGAGTAAATAAGCAGCATTTGCCAAACTTACTGGACCACGGAACCCTAGTTTAAAAGACTAAGTCAACAACTCAATCAGTGTTCAGTCTAATATACCTGGGAAGGCCCTGCACTGGGGGATTTCCATTTATAACTGCACATGACATTCATCTTTTTAGTAGCGTGCTGATTCTTTAAGCTTGGGGAGAGTTGAGCAGACACAGAACAGATGTATGGCCCTGAAATGTGGAGGAGAGACCAATCACTATATAGTAAGCACCGTGAAAAAAGGGACCGTTTTTGGTTTTGATTTCTATGATAGTTGCAACACCTAGCACTGCCTGGCACATAGCAGACATTGGATATAATTTGTTAAATAAATGGCTAAATGGAATGAAACCTACAGAAATGAAAGGAGCGTATGTCAATTTCAGAATGAGTGGCTACATTGTTCTTCTGTCTTCAATGATTTTGATTTCCATATCTAGACTCCTAGTCAGTGCTTAATTTATTTTCTTAAAACAAAAGACTGAGAATTATTCCACCCGCCTTTTGTATCATGACCCTGCACTAATCTAATAAGAGAAGGGTTACATTGCTCTTTGTAGATGAACAGCACATTAATGAGATCTTCTTGAAATGATCCCACTTCCACTATGCAGACAAAATTACATTTTCCAGCATAATTATTGTGTCAGTCGAGCTCCCAAATTTTGATATTGTTTCACTTGCAAAGGCAACATCAACTTATTAGTTTGTCAAACCTCTGGAAAATCAAGGGGAAGCTCACAGTTTTAAGTAGTGATTATCAACCTATACTTCTGCATTCTATCTTTTACACATTTGCCTACTAGCCAGAAGGACTAGGCAAGTTTTGTTCCCTGTATTAGGTTTTAACAGAAGTAATGGGTTCCTTTAAAATGTGTTTTAAAATTACATACCACTTACATTCCTCAATCCTTACTTGAGACTCTAGACTATAAGCTCTTTGAGGGCATGGACCTTGAATGTTTTGTGGAAAACTGTATTCTGAGCACCAAAGACAATGCCTGGAACAAAGCAGGTGATCTGTAAATACTGCTGAATGAGCACCATGCTTCTCCTTTCACTGAGACTCGCTGTTTTAAAGGAAAATCTTCCTCCCTCTCCCTCTCTCTTCCCCCGCTTCTTTCCCCTTTCTCTCTCCCCCGCCAACTCTTTCTTTGTCTGTCTCATACACACACGTGTACGTTACACATACACTCTGGAATACAGGGAGGTCTTGCTATACACTATGGCATTTTTCCCATGAACAATACATAAAACATGGAAGTTTGGTGAAACTATATCATTAGAGGAGTTTTGGACAGTCACTTTGCATTGTGTAATGTCATCTCCTCCTCCAAGCCTTAACATGCCCTGAGCCACAGAACAAGTTAGGAAGAAATCCTGACTCACACTCATTCATCTGGTCAGAGCTTGAGACACAGGGCTAACCTGTGAACTGTGAGTCTGACAGACCTCAAACACATGATAGGACATTCTCCAATACTGCTTATCTCGTAATTTTTATTTTTTAGCGTACATTTATTCTACTAGAAAAAATATTATTTTCCTTTTTATTGTAAACTGTTTACATCTACTTAAGTCTGATTTTATTCTAGATTGGGACCACGACTTCCCCATAGAGTAGTAGAGGTTTTATTTTAAAAACACAAATCAATAGGATAATAGGATTCAGTATATTGACTTAGTAGCCCTGTGACCTTGGGCAAAGTGCTAAACATGTCTAAGTCTGATATGAGAATAATAACAGGACTGTCCTCCTAGGTTGCTGTAAGGCTTAAATGAGATAGGTGATCCACGTGGAATGCTTAGCTTACATTCACTATTGCAATCTCTGAGGGGTTGACAGACTAATAGCCGTGATGATCAAGGACCTAAACAAGTTCATCACCTCTGTAAGTCTTCTTTTTATTTTCTTTCTTTTTTTTTTTTTTTTTTTTTTTGCGGTACGCGGGCCTCTCACTGTTGTGGCCTCTCCCGTTGC